>NC_047108.1:5194174-5494174 GCF_902500255.1 Thalassophryne amazonica
CATTTCCCTCAAATATTGTTCACAAACCAGTCTAAATCTGTGATAGTGAGCACTTCTCCTTTGCTGAGATAATCCATCCCACCTCACAGGTGTGCCATATCAAGATGCTGATTAGACACCATGATTAGTGCACAGGTGTGCCTTAGACTGTCCACAATAAAAGGCCACTCTGAAAGGTGCAGTTTTGTTTTATTGGGGGGGATACCAGTCAGTATCTGGTGTGACCACCATTTGCCTCATGCAGTGCAACACATCTCCTTCGCATCATCCGTGAAGAGAACACCTCTCCAACATGCCAAACGGCAGCGAATGTGAGCATTTGCCCACTCAAATCGGTTACGACGACGAACTGGAGTCAGGTCGAGACCCCGATGAGGACGACGAGCATGCAGATGAGCTTTCCTGAGACAGTTTATGACAGTTTGTGCAGAAATTCTTTGGTTATGCAAACCGATTGTTCCAGCAGCTGTCCGAGTGGCTGGTCTCAGACGATCTTGGAGGTGAACATGCTGGATGTGGAGGTCCTGGGCTGGTGTGGTTACACGTGGTCTGCGGTTGTGAGGCTGGTTGGATGTACTGCCAAATTCTCTGAAACGCCTTTGGAGACAGCTTATGGTAGAGAAATGAACATTCAATACACGAGCAACAGCTCTGGTTGACATTCCTGCTGTCAGCATGCCAATTGCACGCTCCCTCAAATCTTGCGATATCTGTGGCATTGTGCTGTGTGATAAAACTGCACCTTTCAGAGTGGCCTTTTATTGTGGGCAGTCTAAGGCACACCTGTGCACTAATCATGGTGTCTAATCAGCATCTTGATATGGCACACCTGTGAGGTGGGATGGATTATCTCAGCAAAGGAGAAGTGCTCACTATCACAGATTTAGACTGGTTTGTGAACAATATTTGAGAGAAATGGTGATATTGTATATGTGGAAAAAGTTTTAGATCTTTGAGTTCATCTCATACAAAATGGGAGCAAAACCAAAAGTGTTGCGTTTATATTTTTGTTGAGTGTATTTGAGTTATCATGTTAATAACCTGTAGGGCGTGGACTCATTGATTCACTCACTTCATTTCACAGGGCACATGTCTCAGCTATCAGACTAACATTTTGCGCGTTAAGTGCCTCACTTTCACTTCCAGATTAGTGGCGTTTATACTGAGCATTGTGGTAAACATTACAATACGGGTACATTAATTCATGTATTCATGAGTATTAACTAACAGATAGTTACAAATGACCTGTGTTTAGTATTCATTTTATAGTGTTCATTATCTTTACAAATAATTATGAAATAGTGTATATATTAATATTTTAGTTAACATGAATAAGCTTAATTATTAATTACTAAACACAGTTAAAGTACTAATTCACTGTTATTTCCCATAATGGCTAGTTTATTTATTATTTTCACTTACTAGTCAGTTTTCTGGAGGTTAGTTTTACTTTGAATGAATGAAAGGAATGAGATAGATGCCTTTATTGACACTTGACAAACATGAATACAAACAACAACAAATTCATCATTTGCATTTAATGATCTTAATTACAGTATAACTCAACAAGGAGTTATCAAATATGCAAACAAAAATGTCTTGTGCCGTGCTCCCCGCACAGCCCCATTCATCTGCACCCACCCCTGCTCCCACTTGCTGCTTTTGTAAATCATCTCAGAGGTGTTATCTGGTAATAAAAACATGGTTCTAGGTTTAAAAGTGTTTATTTCTCACTAACCTTTACAAAAATATAAGAGAAAAATGCCAAACATCTTAGATTTACACAAAACACCACTGTGTGGGAGTGTATTCCACCATCTTGGATATTGTTTTGGTAAATGGACTCCATTTGCACAGCACTTTTCCCTATGAAAAAGACTGTCAAATGCTTTACAATGATGCCTCACATTCAGCCATACCAATGTCAAAGTGCTGCCAGGTGAGGCGCTCACGACACACTGGGAGCAACTTGGGGATTAAGGACCTTGCCCATGGGCCCTTAGTGATTTTCCAGCCTGACCGGGTTTGTACTGCGGATCCTCTGGTCTCAGGTCCACCGTGTAACCACTCGACCATCACTTACACACTGCTTTGACTCAGATTGGCAGTTGCTGTGTCGCATCGCTCGACTGCGATTGAAAATCAATGACTGCTGGTTGCTTTTCCTCTGCACCCTCGTAGGTCATGTGATTGTGGGTTGTAAGTGATAATAATATGAGCGAAGCGACGGCCAAGTGGTGCGAGCTCGCTCATGGTACACAGAGTCGCAATCAGGAAGTGCCACATTCTGAGCCCACAGTGAAACAGGAAATGTCAAATGTTGAACACTTCCTGGATTGACAGTTGAGGAGATCTTGTCATTGTCTGCCTTTGTCCTTGCCCATTTTAACCTTGTGTGTGTAGTTTGTCTGTTTTCCCTCCAGGTGGCGCCCTGCAGAGCCGAGGAACACCTGCAGCTCATCTTCTCGCAGCTGACGCTCATGAGCTCCTTCTTGAGAGGAGCTCATGAGCCGGGGTTTACGTAAACCCCGGCTCTGAGCTCAGTCTTTGCCAGAGTCTTTGGTGACCCTGACGCGCGAGAGTCTTCCGTGACTCCATGACCTTGACCGGCCAGATTCGGCTCTTCCATGAGCCTTCATTGAGGAATCTGTGACCTTGACCATGCTAGATTCAACATGTCATTATTCCTGACACTTCCATGCTCTCTGACATCTGAGCTTCCCACAGCTCATCTCCAGGTAACCTGGCCATCTCTAATTCTTGTATTAGAGCTCGTTGATCTTTTGGTGTTTCCAGACACTTTCCTGCGCAGCTCCCACGCTGCTCTCTGCACGACATCTCTTTGGAACTCATTCTGCTCTCAGCCTCAGAGCACGTAGCTCTGCCAATGTTCAGCATAGTTCCTACATGTCTGTGAGATCCCGTTCTCACGCTGCTCCTGTTTGTGACTGTGCATGACTAAGAACTGTTTCCAAGAACTAGTACCTGTTTCCAAGAACTAGTACCAATAACTGGTACCAAGAACTACTTCCAAGAACTTTTTTGCAAGAACTGAATGAACTCTGTTGCTGAACTACTAAGAACTTTCCAAGTCATTTCTGAAGCCAAGTCCTGCTTAATTGGAACTGTGTCATAAGACATGCAGCATCTGATCTCTGAGGACAATTGATGAACTGTGAATGTTCCTGCCTAAAGCCTACAGTGAACTGTTTGTGGTTAAAGGCTTCCAGTGTTAGAAGTGCAATCACTCACCTCTGTTCTCCTCCGCCCTCATATTTCCTCGTCCTCAGCTCTCTGCGTCCCATCTGACCCTGGTTACAGCTCCATATACTCCAGGACTCCAGCTCATTCTCAGACTTCCAAATCTGTCCCTGTGTGCACTGTGGCTCCTGAACTTCCACCACTATATGTGGGCCTGGTCTCAGCTCAGCAGGTTTTCTCCAGCTCAGTGCCTCAGTTATTTAGTGTTATAAATAATGCTCTTTTTGTTCCTAACCTGTTCTGGTTCTTGCTCCCAGCGTTTGAGACCATCACCTCTACCGGTCCAGTCCCGTATAGACTGGACTAACTCCAACAGATCTTGTGGGATCTCACAGGAATTCAGTGACAGGTTGACACTGAAACAGGAAGTGCCAAATTTTGAGCCCACAGTGAAACATGAAATGTCAAATGTTGAACACTTCCTGGAGCTACAGCAGACGATCTTTACCTGTTTTTCATTATGTTGTTTTTGCACTGCTGTGTGTTACTGCTGTGTGTTACTTTTTATTTGTCTCAATTTAAAAAAGAAAAGAAAATTTAAAAAAAGACGAGATCTCGTGGAAATTGGGGAGATCTCACGGGAAGTCAGTACACAGCGGACACTGAAACAGGAAATGTGAAATGTTGAATCAACATTGAATCAGAACGTCACAACAAAAGCTTAGCTGCAAAGACGGCTGAGAGTCTACCTGTACGGGTCGACGATTTCTCGGCGTGGGTGTGGTGTCTTCTCCAGGCTTTTATGGGTGCGTCATGATGAGTGGATGAGTGACAGCTGTCAATCCAGGTTCCAGATGCTCCTGGCGGCGACTGCGCCCTCTGGTGTCTGAAGCCCGCCTTCAGGCAGGGCGCCCTCTGGTGTTGGGCCAGCAGTACCTCCTCTTCGGGCGGCCCACACAACAAGAACATACAGACTGCAGGTGACAGCTAACAGACTAAGGAAAACATCAGTAACATAGAACATAGAACACATGATAACAACTGGAGATGTGCAGTCATTAGGGAAGAAACTAGATATTCACAGGAACCCAGATACTATATACAGGACTAGTCTGCAGCGAGCCTCTGCAAATTCTCACACAAATCGATTTGTGTCGATTGTTTGTTATGTCTTTTTCATGGGCCAAAATGACTAAATCTGTCTTCCTCGGATGCAGCATTGATCTGCAGAGAGGGTGAGCGTGCGGGTCAGTGTGGAAAATGAGAATATTTGACATTTTCCAGGATTAAGAGTGTAGTCAACAAGCCAAGTAAACAGTTCCTCTTTAAAACGTTCAAGTTTTCCTTCTTTTTTTTTTTTTTTAATAAAATCCTTCTCTGTACCATTTCATCATGAAGCTGCATAACTGATGCAAAATGCAAAACATGCACTATGCATAATTTCTCCAATCACACCCACATAAGCCTATAACTTCTTCTGGGTTGTCTGGGTGTCTTGGTGGCTTTCCTCACTCTTCTCCTTCTTGGACAGTCACTCAGTTTTTGAGAACTGTCTACTCCACACAGATTTACCATAGAGTACCATGCTGTTTGTATTTCATCATAACTAATGTGAATAAAGGCCAAAGATATATTCAGTGTCTTGGAAATGTTGATGTATCCATCCCCTGACTTGTCTCAAGAAGACAGGATGTAAAAGTGATAGTAAAGGGGGCACTTACTTGTTCACAGTTTTGCCTTTTGGATTTTTATTTCTTTTAATTCATGATGTACAGATTACTTTTCAGTGTGAGGTTAAAGGGCAGAATTTTAGAAATGTTAATGTAACAAGCCTGAATTTTTATTTTGGTTTTTGATGTCTTAAAAAAAATTTAAAACATGCTCAAGGGGGTGATAAATTTTTCACACCACTGTATGTCTGAATTCCAAATATTACTTTACTATAATGTTAAAGGACAAAAACAGAAAACAAATATTTATTAAAAGTTATTAGTTTTTCAGTCTTTTCAAAATTAAAGGTCCATTCATTTTCATTTTGTGGTAAAACCAAATAAATACTATTTTTAATCAAATGATTCCAGCACCATTTCAGTCACATGGTGTCATAACTGTAAATCAGTGGTTGTTGAGGCTGCGGTTATTATAATAAGAACCATTTGATGCTTTTAGTTCATAAAGCTTAAATAATTTGTATGAACAAGTGTAGAGGAGAGGTTCTGTTCTGGATTGGTCTGGGCCTTCTGTTTGTCTGCACACATTTCTCTGTGTGTGTGTGTGTGCGCGTGTGTGTGTGTGTGTGTGTGCATGCCCCACACAGGAGCCAGCAGCAGACCTCGTCCTCGACACCCACTTACACTCCCTCCAGCTGACTGGCACCATGGCAACAAAGAGATCCAGCCAGGCAAGGCAACCAGGACCCGTGTGTGCGCATATGTGTGTGTGGCCACATCGGACTGGTTACATGCATACAAACATGTTTGTGTCTCTGCTGGATTTTGCGTGTGCACGTGGCCTGTGTAATATTTGGGTCCCAACCTATAGTTTATTTTCATGATCATTTAATGGCAAATTTAATTTAATTTAATTTAATTTAATACATTGATATAGCGCCAAATCACAGCAAAGCTGCCTAAAGGCATTTCACACAAGCAGTGTCCAACCCCACCAACCCCCTGATGATACTGAGGAAGAAACCTCAATCAGACCAGACTCAGAGGGGTGACCCACTGCTTAGGCCATTGTAACAATTACAAGGTTTATATAAAGCTTAACAAAGTGGTGACTTCCAGCAGAGTGAAGACAGGAGCCAAAACAGGTGAGACATGGAGCAAGAGCTGACTGGAAATAATCGACCAGCCCATAGTGGATCACTCTTGTTATATGGCTGGGGGGGCCTGGCTGCCGGTTTGTTTCTGTCTTTTGGTTTTCCTCCCAGGTGGCTTGCGTTTGGGACTGAGTGGCTGTGTTGCTGAGGCTGTCAGGACCTCACCCTGATCACCTGCGACTCGTCAGGACTCACAGCTGTGGTGCATCTGGATGGATTGGAACATGTTGGCATTTAAGACTGGAGTGCACAGTGTGTATTTGCCAGAGACTCGACCTTGTGACCAGACGGGTGAGATCGTCGTCTCGGGAGCCATCTCATCAGCAGCGGATGCTGAGAACGTCCAGGTTTGATGCACAGTCTGTGAAAGAGGAGGGGGTGAGGTTTCACGCTCGTCAGCACACTTCCTGAGGTACGTTAGATTTTGTGACTAACAGTTATACAGTCAGTAAATGTGGTGTCCCTCACACCTTATTGTATTGAGCTGTTTGTTAGTCATGTATCAGCTTCCACTGCAGTGGAGTTTTGTGAACTGGATGTTCCATGCCTGCAGGTTGGGAAGCTGATCAGTAATCAAGCCAGGAAGTGTTTACTGTTTGTACACCTTTAAGTGTTCTGTGTGTAGAGTGTGGACTCACATAATGGTTCCTTCTTTCACAGACTCGGTTGTTGCGGCCACCTGGGGGGTGTCGGCGGGGTCCTTGGGTCCGAAACAGCTTCTGGCTCCGGACCGTTAGCGCTGCTGGGAGCGCACCACGCCAGGCCGCACCTTTTTGTTATTATATTATCACTGTTATGTATTAAATTCAGTTAGCCTTTGTACCGTGCTCTGCTTATTTCATACTGGGTCCTTCAAACGCTGGTCGGTTCTCCGAGCTGCGTCCGACACATAACAACTCTATTGAGTTAACCTCATGCACTCTCTGCAGTGTTAATTTAACACTGCGAAATGTACTGTGTTCTTAAATGATTTCGCCACAATTACACATTTAAACAATTTAAGTGCATTTAAACCAGTTTTAAAATACATTAAAAGTACTATAAATTATTTTTTTTCTGCCATTAACTATTATAATTACAAAATCCAAACAAAGCTTTATGGGTAATGTTGTTGAAAAAGTGAATTTGTCCATTAAGTGGGGTCACGGGACAGGTCGAGGGCACCAGGATCAGGGTTGTACCTGTGGAGACGTTCCTCATCGGGACAGTTCCTCATCGGGACAGTTCCTCATCGGGACAGTTTCTCATCGGGACAGTTCCTCATTGGGACAGTTTCTCATCGGGACAGGTCGAGGGCACCAGGATCAGGGTTGTACCTGTGGAGACGTTCCTCATCGGGACAGTTCCTCATCGGGACAGTTCCTCATCGGGACAGTTCCTCATCGGGACAGTTTCTCATCGGGACAGTTCCTCATCGGGACAGTTTCTCATCGGGACAGTTCCTCATCGGGACAGTTTCTCATCGGGACAGTTTCTCATCGGGACAGTTCCTCATTGGGACAGTTCCTCATCTGGGCCGCAGCAAAGTGAAAAGATTTCAACACTTAGGTCGCACGCAGAAGAGGAATAAGCAGAAGAAGAAGAAGAAAATGCCAATTTCACAGAAAATAGAATCCCAGGCAGCACAAGATGAGACTGAAAAACAAGACACCAGTGTGACAATAAATAACAGACGACACAGAAACACAGTAAACCGCTTCATCTGTGTGTTTTTGCAGAGGAAGAATGTTTTATTTGTAGCTCGAACGTCGTAATGTCCTGGAATGTGGAAAATGATGAATAATTGATGTTTATAATTTTACACCTTTGTTGCTTTTCTTTCACTGGAATGTTGCATGATTTCTACAGTCATAATATTTCTAGGCTTGTGGATGTTCTGACTCATAAATGCTTAACCTTTGGAAAAGTGCTATTATTTTGTGATTAACCAAATTAAAAAGATGTATTTCACATTGCTCAAAAATAAATAAATAAATAAATAAATAAAGGAACACTCGGATTTGATTTGAACACTTTGACATGATTCCCCCATTTCATCAGATTGAAATGGGAGGAAAAAACCATGCTGCTTGTCTTTCCTGGTATGGACGGGGTAATGAAAGGATGCCACATCGGTTGACGAAAATGAAAACTGTCAAGCAACAGAGGGCTGAATTCAAAGACACCCTGAAAATCAGGGTGAAATAATAATGCTGTAGGTTTGTCCATTTTGCCAAAACTTCATGCAACACCTGGACAGTCTGAGGTGCAACCTGGTGGTGTCAGATGGAATGAAACATAATGTCCCAGAGGTGTTCTGCTGGATTTAGGTCAGGCAAGCGTAGGGCAGTCAATGGCATCAATTCCTTCATCCTCCAGGAACTGCCTACATACTCTCACCACATGAAGCCAGGCATTGTCGTGCACCAGGAGGAACTCAGGACCCACTAGGGTCTGACAATGGGTCCAAGGATTTCATCCCGATACCTAATATCAGTCAGAGTCCCACTGTCTGGCCTGTGCATCCTTCCAGGGATATGCCTCCCCAGACCATCACTGACCCACCATCAAACCAGTCATGTTGAATGATGTTGCAGGAGCATAATGTTCTCCACGGTGTCTCCAGAACTTTTCACATTTGTCATATGTGGTCAGGTTGAATCTGCTGTTATCTATGAAAAGCACATGTAGTGGACCTACCAATCCTGGTGTTCTCTCCCAACCTGGTCTCACAGCAAGTCGTGATTCAGCAGCATGAAATATACATTCATCTACTGGTTTGTGATATTGTGACAAAAAGCGCCTCATTTTCATCACGGCAGCACAAATTCATTCTAATTCATTCTGTGATGGCTGCACGAAATTAAAAGTGAATGGGGGTGTTGGGGGTGGTTATGGTTAGGGTGGGGGGAAGGAGTAAGATTAGGTTATGGTTCAATCAATCAATCAATTTTTTTATATAGCGCCAAATCACAACAAACAGTTGCCCCAAGGCGCTTTATATTGTAAGGCAAGGCCATACAATAATTATGTAAAACCCCAACGGTCAAAACGACCCCCTGTGAGCAAGCACTTGGCTACAATGGGAAGGAAAAACTCCCTTTTAACAGGAAGAAACCTCCAGCAGAACCAGGCTCAGGGAGGGGCAGTCTTCTGCTGGGACTGGTTGGGGCTGAGGGAGAGAACCAGGAAAAAGACATGCTGTGGAGGGGAGCAGAGATCGATCACTAATGATTAAATGCAGAGTGGTGCATACAGAGCAAAAAGAGAAAGAAACAGTGCATCGTGGGAACCCCCCAGCAGTCTAAGTCTATAGCAGCATAACTAAGGGATGGTTCAGGGTCACCTGATCCAGCCCTAACTATAAGCTTTAGCAAAAAGGAAAGTTTTAAGCCTAATCTTAAAAGTAGAGAGGGTGTCTGTCTCCCTGATCTGAACTGTGAGCTGGTTCCACAGGAGAGGAGCCTGAAAGCTGAAGGCTCTGCCTCCCATTCTACTCTTACAAACCCTAGGAACTACAAGTAAGCCTGCAGTCTGAGAGCGAAGCGCTCTATTGGGGTGATATGGTACTACGATGTCCCTAAGATAAGATGGGACCTGATTATTCAAAACCTTATAAGTAAGAAGAAGAATTTTAAATTCTATTGTAGAATTAACAGGAAGCCAATGAAGAGAGGCCAATATGGGTGAGATATGCTCTCTCCTTCTAGTCCCCGTCAGTACTCTAGCTGCAGCATTTTTAATTAACTGAAGGCTTTTTAGGGAACTTTTAGGACAACCTGATAATAATGAATTACAATAGTCCAGCCTAGAGGAAATAAATGCATGAATTAGTTTTTCAGCATCACTCTGAGACAAGACCTTTCTAATTTTAGAGATATTGCGTAAATGCAAAAAAGCAGTCCTACATATTTGTTTAATATGCACTTTGAATGACATATCCTGATCAAAAATGACTCCAAGATTTCTCACAGTATTACTAGAGGTCAGGGTAATGCCATCCAGAGTAAGGATCTGGTTAGACACCATGTTTCTAAGATTTGTGGGGCCAAGTACAATAACTTCAGTTTTATCTGAGTTTAAAAGCAGGAAATTATAGGTCATCCATGTCTTTATGTCTGTAAGACAATCCTGCAGTTTAGCTAATTGGTGTGTGTCCTCTGGCTTCATGGATAGATAAAGCTGGGTATCATCTGCGTAACAATGAAAATTTAAGCAATACCGTCTAATAATACTGCCTAAGGGAATCATATATAAAGTGAATAAAATTGGTCCTAGCACAGAACCTTGTGGAACTCCATAATTAACTTTAGTCTGTGAAGAAGATTCCCCATTTACATGAACAAATTGTAATCTATTAGACAAATATGATTCAAACCACCGCAGCGCAGTGCCTTTAATACCTATGGCATGCTCTAATCTCTGTAATAAAATTTTATGGTCAACAGTATCAAAAGCAGCACTGAGGTCTAACAGAACAAGCACAGAGATGAGTCCACTGTCCGAGGCCATAAGAAGATCATTTGTAACCTTCACTAATGCTGTTTCTGTACTATGATGAATTCTAAAACCTGACTGAAACTCTTCAAATAGACCATTCCTCTGCAGATGATCAGTTAGCTGTTTTACAACTACCCTTTCAAGAATTTTTGAGAGAAAAGGAAGGTTGGAGATTGGCCTATAATTAGCTAAGATAGCTGGGTCAAGTGATGGCTTTTTAAGTAATGGTTTAATTACTGCCACCTTAAAAGCCTGTGGTACATAGCCAACTAACAAAGATAGATTGATCATATTTAAGATCGAAGCATTAAATAATGGTAGGGCTTCCTTGAGCAGCCTGGTAGGAATGGGGTCTAATAAACATGTTGATGGTTTGGATGAAGTAACTAATGAAAATAACTCAGACAGAACAATCGGAGAGAAAGAGTCTAACCAAATACCGGCATCACTGAAAGCAGCCAAAGATAACGATACGTCTTTGGGATGGTTATGAGTAATTTTTTCTCTAATAGTTAAAATTTTGTTAGCAAAGAAAGTCATGAAGTCATTACTAGTTAAAGTTAATGGAATACTCAGCTCAATAGAGCTCTGACTCTTTGTCAGCCTGGCTACAGTGCTGAAAAGAAACCTGGGGTTGTTCTTATTTTCTTCAATTAGTGATGAGTAGAAAGATGTCCTAGCTTTACGGAGGGCTTTTTTATAGAGCAACAGACTCTTTTTCCAGGCTAAGTGAAGATCTTCTAAATTAGTGAGACGCCATTTCCTCTCCAACTTACGGGTTATCTGCTTTAAGCTACGAGTTTGAGAGTTATACCACAGAGTCAGACACTTCTGATTTAAAGCTCTCTTTTTCAGAGGAGCTACAGCATCCAAAGTTGTCTTCAATGAGGATGTAAAACTATTGACGAGATACTCTATCTCCCTTACAGAGTTTAGGTAGCTACTCTGCACTGTGTTGTTATATGGCATTAGAGAACATAAAGAAGGAATCATATCCTTAAACCTAGTTACAGCGCTTTCTGAAAGACTTCTAGTGTAATGAAACTTATTCCCTACTGCTGGGTAGTCCATCAGAGTAAATGTAAATGTTATTAAGAAATGATCAGACAGAAGGGAGTTTTCAGGGAATACTGTTAAGTCTTCTATTTCCATACCATAAGTCAGAACAAGATCTAAGATATGATTAAAGTGGTGGGTGGACTCATTTACTTTTTGAGCAAAGCCATTAGAGTCTAATAATAGATTAAATGCAGTGTTGAGGCTGTCATTCTCAGCATCTGTGTGGATGTTAAAATCGCCCACTATAATTATCTTATCTGAGCTAAGCACTAAGTCAGACAAAAGGTCTGAAAATTCACAGAGAAACTCACAGTAACGACCAGGTGGACGATAGATAATAACAAATAAAACTGGTTTTTGGGACTTCCAATTTGGATGGACAAGACTAAGAGACAAGCTTTCAAATGAATTAAAGCTCTGTCTGGGTTTTTGATTAATTAATAAGCTGGAATGGAAGATTGCTGCTAATCCTCCGCCCCGGCCCATGCTACGAGCATTCTGACAGTTAGTGTGACTCGGGGGTGTTGACTCATTTAAACTAACATATTCATCCTGCTGTAACCAGGTTTCTGTTAGGCAGAATAAATCAATATGTTGATCAATTATTATATCATTTACCAACAGGGACTTAGAAGAGAGAGACCTAATGTTTAATAGACCACATTTAACTGTTTTAGTCTGTGGTGCAGTTGAAGGTGCTATATTATTTTTTCTTTTTGAATTTTTATGCTTAAATAGATTTTTGCTGGTTATTGGTAGTCTGGGAGCAGGCACCGTCTCTACGGGGATGGGGTAATGAGGGGATGGCAGGGGGAGAGAAGCTGCAGAGAGGTGTGTAAGACTACAACTCTGCTTCCTGGTCCCAACCCTGGATAGTCACGGTTTGGAGGATTTAAGAAAATTGGCCAGATTTCTAGAAATGAGAGCTGCTCCATCCAAAGTGGGATGGATGCCGTCTCTCCTAACAAGACCAGGTTTTCCCCAGAAGCTTTGCCAATTATCTATGAAGCCCACCTCATTTTTTGGACACCACTCAGACAGCCAGCAATTCAAGGAGAACATGCGGCTAAACATGTCACTCCCGGTCCGATTGGGGAGGGGCCCAGAGAAAACTACAGAGTCCGACATTGTTTTTGCAAAGTTACACACCGATTTAATGTTAATTTTAGTGACCTCCGATTGGCGTAACCGGGTGTCATTACTGCCGACGTGAATTACAATCTTACCAAATTTACGCTTAGCCTTAGCCAGCAGTTTCAAATTTCCTTCAATGTCGCCTGCTCTGGCCCCCGGAAGACAATTGACTATGGTTGCTGGTGTCGCTAACTTCACATTTCTCAAAACAGAGTCGCCAATAACCAGAGTTTGATCCTCGGCGGGTGTGTCGTCAAGTGGGGAAAAATGGTTAGAAATGTGAACGGGTTGGCGGTGTACACGGGGCTTCTGTTTAGGGCTACGCTTCCTCCTCACAGTCACCCAGTCAGCCTGCTTTCCCGGCTGCTCGGGATCTGCCAGGGGGGAACTAACGGCGACTAAGCTACCTTGGTCTTGGTAAGGTTAGGGTTGGGGGGGTGGGAGTAGGGTTAGTAATAGTGAGTTTAAAAAAAGCCCCGTCATGAAATTTGACTCATTTCGTCATGAGAGCACGAAAAACAAAACAAAACGTGAGACTGGGTTGTCTATCCCGTGTCCGAAACATTCTTCCACCGTCCAGCTCTCCTAGAGTAACTGCATGTCTCCTGGAATCTTCTCCATGCTCTTGAGACTGTGCTGGGAGACTCAGCAAAGCTTCTGGCAATGGCACATATTGATGTACCATCCTGGAGATGTTAGACTACCTGTGCAACTTCTGTAGGGTCCAGGTAGCACAACATGCTACCAACAGTGACACTGACCCGAACCAAATGCAAAACTAGTGAAAAAACAGAAACAATGAGGAGGAACAAAATGCCAGTGACCTCCATCTGTAAAACCGTTGCTGCTTTGGACGTCACTATTGCCCCTCTAATGCACCTGTTGTTAATTTAATTAACACCAAAGCAACTGAAACTGATTAACAACCCCCCTTGACTACTTAACTGACCAAAACAATATCCCAGAATTTTAACTAACTTGCCACTATACTCTCATTAAAAACTGCTCCTTTAATTTTTTTTTTAGCAGTGTGTAATGAAGGCAAACTCATTAAAATTAGGCAAACTTTTATGCACCAGATCAATCAAAAAATCAAAAAAACAAAACCAAAAAAAAGGAAGAAAAATTATATATACACTCTAAGAAATAAAACATTGAATTTAATTGGTAAAGTTAAGGTAACAATTGCATGTATATTGAAAGTAATAGTATTAATTACATTTAAAACACGTTTCATTTCTTAGTGTTTTTATTAAATCAGAGAAAGACACCAGTAAGTTCTGACTGTTTCACTGTAGATACATTTAAAACTCCAGCAGAAGCAGATGCTTTTTCTTCCTCTCTCTCTCTTTGAAGTTGCATGAACCATGACGTGTTTGTCATTTGATTTAATTTCTAAAGCCTTCCTCTGGTAGCAGCCAATGTCAAAGCCACTTCTTGGATCATTACCTATTATTGTGGCATAGCTTTCAAAATAAAAGCTGATACACAACCTGATTTATAAATTTCATCCAAAATATGTATATTTGCAGTTGTTGTTGTTGTCCATTCGGTTGCTCCCGTTCTGTTCGGGGTCGCCACAGCGGATACAGCCAGATCTGCATTATTGGTATTTAGCACAAGTTTTACGCCGGATGCCCTTCCTGACACAACTCCATTTACCTGGAGAACCACACACAACCGCTGGTGTTCTGAAGAGGTCTCTCATCCAACTACTAACATTATTATTATTATTATTATTATTATTATTTAGGTTTGCTGTCTCTGCAATAAATTATCAGCCTGGATGGTCAGGAATTGCAGGACACACATGCACGGCTCGTACAAACAGCTCTGGTTTTTAGAAGGCTTTACTGATGTGGATAGTAGAGGTCAGTACATGAGTAGGTAGTCCAGGAAAAGCAGCAGTACGAAAAACATCAGGCAATCGGCGTGGTCGAGGCAACAGGCTGGAGGTCAGGTACACACGATGTGGAAGGCAGGAATACGAACGCAGGAACAGAGCTGGAATGAAGGCACAAGACACGACAAACTGGCGAGGGACAAACACACCCAGTGAGCTTATATAACCTCAGGTGATAATCAGCAAATTGGTGTGTGGCCTTTGGGGTTTTTTAAGATTTGTGTGGCCTTTGGGTTTTTTTAAGATTTAAGTCATTAAGAGAATTTCTTTGGCACCACTATAATTTTATTCCTTAGGATGTAAATACTTGATTTATCATTTTATATTGCCAATATGATCAAAAAATTTGTGCTGCCTGGAAATGATTTAACATTTCAACCCCTGAAGGGGCGAAACATCATATTTCTGTATGTTTCTCACATTTTGTAAACATGACCAAGAAATAAACACTTCTAAAATTAAAAATGCTGTTTTTGGAACCAGATAACACCTCTGAAATTATTTACAAGATATCTTAAGGAAAGCGTGGCCAGAGAGAGAGAGAAACACCCATCACCAAGAGCCAAGAGAGAGACAAGATTGTGGTTCAAACATTTCATCGAGGTTTGTGAAAATAATGTCTATTATCTCAGTTTATCATTTGAACAGCAAACAAACAGACAAATAAATAAATATCAAATTTCCAACTTCTTTTCACTTATCCAGACCAGGATCACCAAATTGAAATGGTTTCTATTCCTGGACACATGCAAACATTTCTTTTGTTTCATGAAAGCCAGATAATTATTTAATACCCGACTGACACATTGTGATTCCAGGGCGTCCACATGCTGATGTGTTTATTTCCCCTCAAACTGTCAGTTTTCCACCAGCTGCCCTCCACAGACTGTCGGTCCACCACCAAAATATATAAAAAAAAAGAAAACCTACAGAAAAAGGGCAGAGTGTTTTGAAACACGCTTTCACTTCCCATGATGGAAAGTTATTTTCATCCTCTTGGTCATGTTTCTCTTTTTTCTCGCCATCGTCTTATTCCTACGGGGAAAACCAGGGGCCTTCAGATAAGACACACAGACACAAACATAACGGTCCGGCTCAGGGGCCGCTGCCAACCACAATCAGCTCCGCCGTGCTCACAGCAAGATTAAAAAATATGTTTTGGCAAATTCAAACCCACACAGGAAGGCAAAAGATGCTTATGCATGACCTCGTTTTTACAATAAACTGCAAATATAAATAATAATAACAAAAAGAAAGAATGGAGCCCTCAGTGTCGATCACGTTACAGATGATATACAGCAGCCCGAGTCAGAAAAAGATGGAACAGAAAGGAAAATGCAAAATACAAACAACAACAACATCAACAAAAATCAAACAAACAAAAACATAAAAGATATTTTGGCACTGAGCATACCAAGAGATTAAATGTTTCACCTGTTATTTTGTCCCATTTCCCCTCTAAACATGTCTTAAGATGTGTAACAGTACGTGGTCGTCATTACTGCATTTGGTTTCAAAATTCTCCACACATTCTCTACTGTGGCTACAGGTCAGGACTGCAGACAGGCCAGTCCTTTGTCCATGTCCTCTTCTTCTGCAGCCAAGCCTTTCTAACAGAATATGTTTTCACATTGTCCTCTTTATAGATGAATGAATGTCCTGAGAAATTAAATCAGCATATGTTGCTCTAAAATATCAGTGTCCTTTTCCACATTAATGGTGCCATCACAGAAGTGTAGATTACCTTTGCCAAAGGACACTGACACAACCCCAGACCATGACAGACTCTGACTTTGGGACTTGATGCTGGTAACAGTGGGAATGGTCTTTTTCATCGTTGGTCCAGACCACATAGTGTCCATTTCTTTTTCCTTCTTTTTCTTCTTCTTCTTAAAAACACCTGTTGAAACAATATGTTTCCACTGTGTGATGGTCCAACCAAGATTGCCTCAGAGCCCAGAGAAGTCAACGCTGCTTTTGAACAAAGTTATATGTAACTCTGTATTGTTGTACTTGACAAAGGTTTCCCAAAGTAATCCCTTACCAATGTGGTTATATCAGCTATAGATGAATGGTGGTTCTTGATGTAGTCCTGACTGAAGGATTGGTGCTCACAGGTGTTCAGTTTAGGCTTCCAGGTTTGTCCTTTACACACTGATATTCCTCCAAGTTTCCTGAATCATTACCGTCGAGGGCAACATATGCAAATCCCTTCCAGTTTTTCTTTGAGGAACATTGTTTGTTTGTTTTTTTTAAAGTAAGCCCCTTTGGCTGCTCTCTTGTTTTTCACTCATGGTTGCTACAGCAGATCTGATGTGGCATGTTGATTTAGCACAGGTTTTATGCCAGACACCTTTCCTGATATAACTTCACATTACATGGAGAAAGGACGGGTTTGAACCATGAACCTTTGGCACTGAAACCAACCACTTGACCATCACACCTGCAGGAGATTCATTTGAAAATATTGCAGTAATTTTCTCATGCAGTTGTTGACAAACTGGAGATCCTCTGCCCCTTTTTGCTCAACATCTGTCACTGATGCTGCTTTTGTACCAAATCATGAGTACAATCACCTCTTTGAAATAACATCATTATTACGTCCGCCAGGAACAGAATAAAATCATCTGTGTTTATTTATTTGTCGGTCTGTCTGTGTGTCTATTAGCAGAAATACGTCAAAACTGACGCACGGATTTTAATGGAATTTTCACCACAAATACAACCCCAATTCCATTGACGGTGGGACGTTGTGTAAAATGTAAATAAAAGCAGAATACAATGATTTGAAAATCCTCTTCAACTGAATGCACCACAAAGACAAGATATTTAATGTTCAAACTGATAAACTTTATTGTTTTTGTTCAAATAATTGCTCATTTTGAAATGGATGCCTGCAACACGTTTCAAAAAAGCTGGGGCGGTGCAACAAAAGACTGGGAAAGTTGATGAATGCTCAAAGAACACCTGTTTGGAAACAGGTGAGTGTCATGACTGGGTATAACAGGAGCATCCTCAAAAGGCTCAGCCGTTCACAAGCAAAGATGGGGTGACCACTTTGTGAACAATTGCATGAAAAAATAGTCCAACAGTTTAAGAACAATGTTTCTCAACATTCAGCTGCAAGGAATTTAGGGATTCCATCATCTACAGTCCATAATATAATCAGAAGATTCACAGAATCTAGAGAACTTTCTACACATAAGCGACAAGGCTGAAAACCAACACTGAATGCCCGTGACCTTCGATCCCTCGGGAGGCACTGCATTAAAAACCGACATCACTGTGTAAAGGATCTTATCACGTGGGGCTCATGAACACTTCATAAAACCATTGTCAGTTAACACAGTTCATCACTACATCTACAAGTGCAAGTTAAAACTCTATCATGCAAAGCGAAAGCCATACATCAACAACATCCAGAAACGCTGCTGCCTTCTCTGGGCCCGAGCTCATTTGAAATAGACAGACGCAAAGTGAAAAAGTGTGCTGTGGTCTGATGAGTCCACATTTCAAATTGTTTATGGAAATCATAGACCTTGTGTCCTCCAGACAAAAGCGGAAAAACACCATCCAGATTGTTACCAGTGCAAAGTTCAAAAGCCAGCATCTGTGATGGTATGGGGGTGTGTTAGTGCCCGTGGAATGGACAACTTACACATCTGTGATGGCACCATCTATGCTGAAAGGTACATCCAGGTTTTGGAGCAACACATACTGCCATCCAAGCAACGTCTTTTTCAGGGACGTCCCTGCTTATTTCAGCAAGACAATGCCAAGCCACATTCTGCACGTGTTACAACAGCGTGGCTTCGTAGTAAAAGAGTGCGGGTACTAGACTGGCCTGCCTGCAGTCCAGACCTGTCGCCCATTGCAAATGTGTGGCGCATTATGAAGCGCAAAATACAACAACTGAGACCCCGGACTGTTGAACAACTGAAGTCGTACATCAAGGAAGAATGGGAAAGAATTCCACCTACAAAGCTTCAACAATTAGTGTCCTCAGTTTCCAAACGCTTATTGAGTGTTGTTAGAAGGAAAGGTGATGTAACACAGTGGTAAACATACTACTGTCCCAGCTTTTTTGGAACATGTTGCAGGCATCTATTTCAAAATGAGCAAATATTTGCACAAAAACAATAAAGTTTATCAATTTGAACATTAAATATCTTGTATTTGTGGTGTATTCAATTCGCCCTATTGACGTTTCAAATCCCGAAAAACCTCAGCAAGCTCGCTGCGCTGCGAGATCTCAGTAACACTGAGAACTGCATTGAGACGCTCTGATCACGCTGCACTTTAACCGCTGCACACAGACAACACCATTAACATCGCAACATAAAACTATTTTTATATTGTACCTAAAACTCTCGTGAATATATTATCTGGGATTACAGACGTTATTGTGTTTATTTTATGTAAACATGTGAGAATCACAGGCTGTCTTTTCATTATTTTCAATGGGAGCTGCTGTGAGCTACAATTGCTTCCTGATCATGTTGTTCTGGGGGAAAGTGAGGTTTGCTCTTTAATGTTCTAGACTAATATATATGTCTGATATTCGATTTGCGTTTATTAAATTCCACGCAGATTAAACATAGCAGACATGGATTATTTGCTAGAATTGTTTTAGTAAGTTTTCAGGGTATCATGCAGCAGTCTCTTATTAACGTGATGAAAAGCATAAAAAAATTAAATTTTTGTAGTATAATATTCATTTACAACTGTCATCATGTGGATTCTCTATATGATGTTTGACTGCAGCGACTCTCTGGCACGCAAGGGATTATGGGATACGTCAATAGGGCGAATTGAATATAGGTTGAAGAGGATTTGCAAATCATTGTATTCTGTTTTTATTTACATTTTACACAACATTGCAACTTCTTTGGAATTGGGGGTTGTAGATATTAGGCCATGAAGACTCCATTAAATTTTGGAGGTGATCCACTTCCAGATTCTGGATCAACATTTCACTTTATATAGGCTTTGAAGGATTACGTCAAAAAAATGACTTCATGGATTCTCAACAGATTTTCACCACAGATAGACATTAGGCCATTGAAGATTCCAGGGAATTTTGGAGGTGATCCGGATCTGGATTGGCAGAAATCTCTGTTTACTCTTGTTTCTTTTTGTTCTTTTTTTAAATCCTCATTACTAACTCCAAATTGCCCCTTCCCAACTTTTTAAAAACTTGTTTCAGGCCTTAAATGCAGGAATGGATGCGTAGGAAAAATGAAACGAAGATGACCACACTAAATATGAAACATCTCAGGATCATAATGTCTGAAATGAAATAGAAATCAAAGTAAATGGAAGAATCACTGTGTTTTTGTTTGTTTGTGCTTTTTTTTCATTCTCTATACTGTCTTAACTTTTTGTGATTTTGGGGTTGTCTTTGATTAAAAACAAACAACAAAAATATAGACACAGCACTTTTACTTGGGCTTCTTCTTTGCACACACAAAAGTTTGATTTTCCTCATATTTTGTTCACTAATTTGTTAATATCCATGTAAATGAACATGATATGGCGTCATTTTGGTTCCAACTGCGCTGAACTACTGAATGAACCTTTAATGTTTTCAATATTTTTTGAAATCATTTAACCACATACAGTAACACAACCAGGTACAGGTGCTATCAAAATAAATACAAAAATAGGTAAGCTATCAAATTTACATAAATTGTACAATTTTCTGATTTATACAGCTGCTGCTCTTTATCTCTGTGTCATGCAATGACGTGCATGACAGTTTCTGGATTATGCTTTATTATGGATTAATTTGACCCTCAAGAAGCTTTTCTTTCTACAATCATCACCTACAAATCAAAGGTCAGCTGTACATTTTCCTCTTTTACCGACTTTATGCTGTAAGGTTGCTGACTTTTCTGATCCATTTGTAATCAGCGTGCACTATAAAAACTATTACAATATGATGGCAGACGAAGGACTGAAAGCAGAAAATGTGTGTCTGATTTAACAGCTGCACGTCAGGCTTCAGGTCCCAGTCTGAACATGGTGTGAAAAAAAACAAATGGTCAGACTTTTAATCACAGAAATGACTCCAGTCCCACTTTCCTCAAATCGGCGAGTGTCAGAGCTGAACTTAAATTGGTACCTCTGCACTTCCAGACTGCTCTGGGTTTTTAATGGAAATACATTGCGATTGGACGGGACATTTATCCGATGTGAGCGAGATGTATGTAATGGATTAGTTACAGTCACGAGACACCGAACATCTGCATCGGAACGTGTGCCTCATTTAATGACCGGGTCAAAATTTTCTTTGAATTTTTTTTTTCTGCAAAATGTATTTGATCCATTATAAAATGTTATCTGCATGTGCACTGTAAAAACTATTAAAATATGATGAGAGACGAAGGAGTGAAAGCAGTAAAGTGTCAAATCACAGCCTTTGGCTGTGTCTGATTTAACAGGTGCACATCAGGCTGCAGCTCCGAGTCTGAACACAGTGTGAAAAAAAAATAAACGGTCGGGCTTTTAATCATCGAAAAAAATCTCTGGTCCCACATGCGAGGGGATGGGACATTTTATCCAATGTGTCCGCAGTACAAAATCCGTTATATACAGTGTTTATTAAATGGAAAACAATACAAAAACTTTGGGACTTTTTGTCGGGTGACTGTGAATATCTGGTTTATACAACGACTGTTTAGGTGAGTTTTACTGTACATGGGACTGAACAATAAATTTACCTCTCAACGTTTTGACGATGATGTCGCTTCTATCCCACACGACTGACTTTATTTTACCAATTTTTTTCTTCTGTTTGGATCTGAATTGAATCTACATCTTGAAGCCCTTGTTGTGTCTGTTTGTGCCTCCAAATGCACAACAACCCGGCATTTTCAAGGAATAAATAAATAAAATAGCTGGATTTACGTGCAGGTAGATTAACAGCGAACACTATTTTGAACCCAAGATGGCACCATGAGTCATGTGACTGATTTTTTTCGACTCGTCATGTCGCCACTCTCTCTAATAAAGGCACTCTGGACTGAACAGGGGGGCCCTTTAAAAATGGCAAACAAAAAACAAAAAAAAATGCTTTCATTGTGCATGCGTCATGAGCCGCGGTTCACGGATTATCACCTAGTTTCTGTTTTAAACTGCCTCCAGTCATCATCTATTTCAGCGATAGATATCTGAAGCTTTTGTACAACGATCATTTCCACATAAATTCAGCATTATTACATCATAAAAGACGGAGGAAGCGATCAGAGCGAGGCGGTTTACTGCACATCCGTCATTTCAAAGTGTCACGGAATATCACCTTGTTCCTGCGTAAAACTGACTTTAGAATGATTTCAAAGGTTTTACTTTGTCATCTGATGGTTAATAATCACATTAACCCATCTGATCGCTTTGGGTGAAGACTGTCTCAGATGAGCTGCTGAGGTCTGAAATGATGCATGTGCAGTGGAGGCAGGGCGGATCAATTTTTTTTGGGGGAGGGGGCGTTCAGTCTGGGGGGGGGGGGGCGTTCAGTCTGGGGGGGGCGTTCAGTCTGGGGGGGGGCGTTCACCGGGCTGGGGGGGGGCAGAGTGTGGGAGCACGTGTTGTTGTCCTGCTTTGGAGCCACTTTGTGTCCTGGATGTTGACTCTGAACACTCTGGGGCAGCTGAAAGTATATTTATTATTATATTTTTTTTATTATTGGCTCTCTGTTTTTAAATTTTTTTAACATATATTTGCCCCCAACACTGAAACGGTTAAAGTGAGATTCGTGTCTGCTTCCTGATTGGCTGACACCGTGGCGCAGGCACGTGCGCTCTGAGTGCTCTCTTCGTTTTGTACGCGTGCTCTTTTTCATGGACGTTGATTTGAAGCTGAATCAAGCTTTTCCTACTTAGTTTATTTATTCTTGGAAGGCTGCGCGCGCGTGCGGCGCTGCACTTCCTGCTCTGTGGTTGTTTTGGGCCACGCGTGTCCCTCCGGACCCGGACAAGTCGGAGGACAGACGACACTCAAACAGGTGTTCCGTCTGTTCGCGCCGCGCGCGCGCGCTCCTCCCGCTCCGCTTTGATGGGGCTGCGCGTGAGAGGAGGAGACAGGCTCCATCTCCGTCTGAGGAGGAGGAAGAGGAGGGGAGCGACGTCCCCACGGGACAGGCCGCCGACCCACGCGGCTAACAGGTGTGTCTGATCTCCGTGCGTGTTCTCCAGCTTCATTGTTCTACAAATGGCACCAAAGCGCAGCCGCGAGTCTCCTCCGCGCGCACCTCCTCTGTGGCTCCGCTGAGGAGGAAGCAGGAGGTCCGAACGGTCCGTTTAAATACTAAACTTGAATCTCTCCGACTGCGTGTGGAGTTGGGGTGTTTTTTTTTGTGTTTTTTGAACAGCTTCGGGTTGATTTCCTGTCTGCTGTTTGTCCGAGAGGAACCCAAATCGAACCGGATTCTGCCTCCAGACAACAAGTGGGGCTTTGATTCAAAGTGTTTCATGATGACCACGAGAAGAGCCCACGGCGCCGTGGACGCGGTGACCTCCTCCTCCCACGAGAACCAGAACCAGCGCAGGAGTCCCGGCGCCCGCAGCGGCGCGGCTCCGGCGCCCGGAGGTCCGGAGATGTTCAGTGAATTTCAGGACTGGTGCCTGCGGACGTACGGGGACTCCGGAAAGACCAAAACCGTCACCCGGCGGAAGTACAACAAAATCCTGCAGACCCTGATCCAGGGGGACGAGGAGAACAGCAGCGCGGTGTTCGTGCACGAGAAGAGCACCAACCACATCAACGCCAAATTCAAGTTCTGGGTCAAGTCCAAAGGGTTCCAGGTCGGGACGCTGCAGGACGCAAAGAACGGATCTGCGGACCGACCGGTGCTGTTCGTCCCCATCAAGACAACGGTTAGTGTGCCTTCCTCTAACACCTCCGTGCGTGAGTGCGCGTCCGCTCGTGCAATTTACCAAAACAAATGTGTGTGTGTGTGTGTGTGTGTGTGTGTGTGTGTGTGTGTGTGTCTGTGTCTGTGCGCATGCGTGTGAATGGCTTTAAGATGTAGAACTCACTTTCCCAAACACCTGAAGCTTCTGTTAGAGGTGCAGTCTGCATGTCACCTGTGCACTCCCAGTCTGTTTCACCTGTGTACCCCCGTCTTCATGTGTGCACCTCAGTCTGTTTCACCTATGCACCCCCTGTCTCCATGTCACCTGTGCACCCACAATCTATATGTCACCCGTCAACCCCTGTCTCCATGTCACCTGTGCACCCACAGTCAGCATGTCACCTGTCAACCTCGGTCTGTTTCACCTGTGCACCCCCTGTCTGCATGTCACCTGTGCACTCCCTGTCAGTTTCACCTGTGCACCCACAGTCTCCATGTCACCTGTCAACCCCGGTCTGTTTCACCTGTGCACCCACAGTCAGCATGTCACCTGTCAACCTCGGTCTGTTTCACCTGTGCACCCACAGTCAGCATGTCACCTGTCAACCTCGGTCTGTTTCACCTGTGCACCCACAGTCAGCATGTCACCTGTCAACCTCGGTCTGTTTCACCTGTGCACCCCCTGTCTGCATGTCACCTGTGCCCCCCCTGTCTCCATGTCACCTGTGCTCCCCCTGTCAGTTTCACCTGTGCACCCACAGTCTCCATGTCACCTGTCAACCCCGGTCTGTTTCACCTGTGCCCCCCCTGTCTCCATGTCACCTGTGCCCCCCCTGTCTCCATGTCACCTGTGCTCCCCCTGTCTCCATGTCACCTGTGCCCCCACAGTCTGTATGTCACCTGTGCACCCCCTGTCTCCATGTCACCTGTGCCCCCACAGTCTGCATGTCACCTGTGCCCCCACAGTCTGCATGTCACCTGTGCACCCCCGGTCCGTTTCACCTGTTTACCTCCTGTCTGCATGTCACCTGTTTACCTCCTGTCTGCATGTCACCTGTGCACCCCCTGTCTCCATGTCACCTGTGCCCCCACAGTCTGCATGTCACCTGTGCACCCCCGGTCTGTTTCACCTGTGCACCCCCTGTCTCCATGTCACCTGTGCCCCCACAGTCTGCATGTCATCTGTGCACCCCCGGTCTGTTTCACCTGTGCACCTCTTGTCTGCATGTCACCTGTGCACCCCCTGTCTCCATGTCACCTGTGCCCCCACAGTCTGCATGTCACCTGTGAACCCCCGGTCTGTTTCACCTGTGCACTCACTGTCTGCATTTAACTTGTGCACCCACGGTCACCCACCTGCAATCTGTGTGTCACCCGCGCACCTGCGGTCTGTTGCACCCACTGTCTGTTGCACCCACTGTCTGTGTTTCAGTTGTGCACTTGTGGTCTGCAGCGCACAGCAACATCACAACAATCAAAATAACTGTGCAGGCACTCAGGCACCAGCAGAGCGCGTTCCTCTGCCAATGTGCAACAAGAACAACAACAGCATCTATGTTCTTTCACACTGGTGGCTTCAGACATGTTTTCTTGCAGGTGTCATGATCCTGTAAAGCTCTGGTCCCACCAAATAATGAAGGATGAATAATGAGCCACGTAGCATGTTTTTTTTGTTTTGTTTTTTGGTATGAGTCCAGTTATTCAACTATCGTGGGAGAATAGTGGCTCTTAGAGGCACAATATTCAGCTAACGAGGCTCATCTCTGAGCGTGGCGCTAATTTCAAGAAGTTCAAAATTTAGCAACAACAGTGTGGGACAGTTTGTGTACGAGTTACTACGAGGACAAATGAGGATTTTAGAGGCATGTTTGTAGTGAGGACGAGGCTGTTACAAGCCCATTATCCGAGCGCCTGGCAGCTATGAGGACAGCACAGGCTACTTTGGCTCAGCCCTCTTGCGCACTACAATTCCACCTGCTTTGTGCACTGGATATAAAATCATTATTTTGTAGTGGATTAATCATTTTCTGTCAGTTTGGATGTTGAAAACACCTCTAATCACTTCTGGAATCACAGAGGACTCTTTCATTTGGAGCTCTTTTCTACTCTCTGGTACACTGAGGTGGAGAACATATTTGGAACAGCCTAAGAGGTAAGTATTTGTAATGTTTATATTGTAAAACAGTTGCATGTTCCTTCCTTCTTTATAAGCAGCTGTAAAAGTATCATAGATTTAACATCTTGTTAAAATGGATCAGATGAGGCACGCTCTGACTGGCACTCAAAACAAGCATTTACACAGAATATGAGCACACAAAAGAGCGATTTTGCAGACAATAATGGATGAACACAAAGTTAAAAGTTGGATCACAGTGTCAAAATGACTGTAAGCTGTGGAAGAAATAAAGCCAGCGAGAAGAAGCGCAGAGGCGACTGTCCGGGAACCTGTGATTCAGTTCTTGCTTTTTTTTTTTTTTGTTTGTTTGTTTGTTTGTTTGTTTGTTTTTTAATATTTTTTTTTTTATTAGGAGGTAAGGCACAGGAATTGATGTCGAAATTATAATGATCAGATCACATCTGCAATGCAGCTGTCAATAAGCACAATCAGTATAGTAGAAATACTGTGCATCACATTGAATGAAAAATAATGCATATGATAATCTGCCTCCTAAGGTTTTCTGTTTGAACAGGAACCGGAACATGAAAAGGCAAAACAAGCGAAGTAAAAAAAAAAAAAAAAAAAAAAAAATAATAATAATAATAAACAAGAAATTATGAGAATACTAAAAATATTTTTAACAGGGAGGGAGAGGAGGAGAGGGGGTCCATCAATCATGAGAGAAAGAGTTGAGAGAGCGAAAGAATGTTAAAAAGGGAAGCCATTTGTTATAAAAATTTATCAGTTACCTTTCACTGAATATCTAATCTTCTCCAGCTTTAAAAAAGACATGGTGTCATTGAGCCACTGAGCACTAGAGGGCGCTTTAGTTGACTTCCAGTGAAGAAGAAGATGCCGTCTTGCCAATAGAGAAGTGAAGCTAAAATATCTAATTGGTTAGAGGTAAACCTGGTATGGTCTTCTGGGAGCCCGAATATGGCGACATGGGGTGATATTTTTATGGTCTTTGAAAATATTTTTGACATGGTATCAAAGTAGTTCTGCCAGAAGTGAGACAGCAAGGAACAGGAGTAAAACATATGAATTAAATTGCAAAATGGAGCTTGACATTTGTCGCAACTGTCAGTGACAGTGGAATAGATTTGTGAGAGTCGAGCTTTGGAATAATGGACTCTGAACAGTACTTTAAACTGTATAAGGGTGAGACGAGCACAAGCTGAGCTTGTATAAATTTTTTTAAGAGCAATGTCCCACCAGTTATCTTCCAAATTCAAGCCCAGTTCTTGTTCCCAGGCAGCCTTGGGACTGGACTCATTTTATGTTCGACTCTTCATTTATTTCTTTATGTTTGTAGAGCTGCAGCGTTGTTTTCACAGACGTTGTTTTCGCCGCGGTGTGGAATGTAGCTTTGATCACTGTCAGACGGTTTCTGCTGCATCTCCAGAAAGACTTCTTTTTTTTTTTTGTCTGGTCTAAAACATTGAAGCAAGCAGGTGGACGCAGAACTACGGTGAAGATGAAGAGGTTTGCAGGTGCTGGTTGTCATGGTTACTGCTCAGCTCATTTTCACCCTGTCCCATCATTTCATTTTCAGAACCGGAGATGTGAATTCAGTGACAGAATGTCTCGGCGCACTCGCTCGCGGGGCCGCGGCAGCTGTGGGTCTGTTGAGTCTTTCCAGTATCGGAGCATGGAAGTGTTTAGACTGCAGGAAGACAGAAACGCCTCCTGTTTTCTCCTCCGCTGGCCCAGTGCGTCTGTGCTCCTCCAATAAAACTGGACCACACTCACATCAGAATTCTGGTGTATTTCCCATCAGACCTTTGTGATGTCATAAATACAAGAAAGGTAAAGGACAAATTCAGTTTTTTAAAGTTATCTGGGCAGCAGCGTTCATGTCTGTGGGTCCTTGGCCTCTCAGGAGAGACGTCTGGGATGAGCTGACGGAGTCGTGAGGACAAAGGTCTTTGATGATGTTGATGTCTTTGCTGGACAACAAAGGTCCAAGTCTTTGTGCTCCTCCTGCTTCCTGTCTCACTGTGTGTTTGTGAGAGTTTGATGCTAACCAGTGTAACAACTGGGCATCTTTGGGAACAGGATTTTTTCGGATGATCCTTGGGTACCACTGGAATGACTCTGTCAAATGAATGCTGGTTATGACTCTGTGCATATGTCCGGTGTCGCTGACCAAACGGTCCCCCCTAAAAATCGGTCCGCCCTGCCTTCACTGCGCATGCGTCTGAGAAGCGGTCAAAGGGAATAATGTGATTATTAACCATCAGATGACAAATTAAAATCTCTTAAATCATCCTAAAGTCAGTTTTAAGCAGAAACGAGGCGATAATCTGTGAATCGCTGCTGATGCTCTGAATTGACGTTGGCGCTCTGATCGCTCCGCGTCTTTTTATGAAATGATGCTGAATTTCTGTGGAAATGATTGCTGTACAAAAGCTTCAGATATCTGTCACTGAGACAGATGATGACTGGAGTGCAGTTTGAAGCAGAAAGGAGGTGATAATCAGTGAACCGCGGCTGATGACGCATGAGCAGTGAAGGCAGGGTGGACCAATTTTTAGAGGGGATCGTTCGGTCGGCGATACTGGCACACTCTCCATTGCCATCACTTTCATATCGGACCAAAGTCGGGGTCAAGCTCACACCTGAGCACTTTGGGACACTTGTGATTGAATTAAAAGTAGATCACGGTCCAAAACTTTGTCACTGCCGTAACTCACACTCACAGTCATGCACCAAATTCAGTCTTTCTCGATCTGTGTATTCTATAAAGATTCACGTGAGGTGCACGGTGTGATGGGTTTCTGAAAAACTTTTTGATAATTTTTCTGAAATTTGGTACAAACTTTGTGGGTCTGTCTGGTCACGGCAAGTTGGACTTTCTGATTGAATCTCTTTTGGCTCCCCGGGTCCCCATGGATGGTAAAAATAAAAAAAAACAATGCCATTTTTCACAATGTTTGACTTATTGCAGGAAAAAACTGTTCAATAACTTTTTCTCTAATTTTACACAAAGATTCTTTGGTTTGTTGCCTACAGAAGAAAACATTTGCTGTTCTTGAATCATCCTAAGGGCCCTGAAAGGGCCAAAAATGACATTTTGCACACTCAACTTGGAGCAGAAAACAGATCAATAAGTTTATTTTCCTTGAGTCTGTGGATCCTTTTCCTGACTCAGTACCTACACAAAGATTTTCATTGACCTGGAATCTTTAAAGCCACTTTCCTCATATTTGGTCAGAATCGCTCTTCGTCCAAAAGGCTGCAGGAACCTTATATTACTTTAGTGTTTTAGTAACATTTTCCCCCGGCGGCAGACGCAGCAGGATGCCACTTGTATTGCTGGGGAGGGTTTAAAATAGTGTTGATTCCTTTGATAGTGATGTAATCAACAGATTACCGGCGGGCAGATGGAAGAGATGGCGGCCAGAAATCGATTGTGCTCGCCGGCGCAAACTTAACCTGTTGATCCTGTGAAGGATCTTAATGGCGTGTTGATGGCTGAGCTCAGCATCCCGACTCCTCTCCGCGTGCGTCATGCTGAGACGAGGCTGACCCGACTGCAGCAACAACTGATCAGTCCACACACACATACATACACACACACAGACACACACAGGTTGTGTGTTTGTGCATGGTGCTTTAGCGGTGAGATGTTTCACTACACTTGTGAATGGTTGCGCTGCTGAAACCTTCACGTTTGTTTTGTAGCGTTCGTGGGAAATCCAGCAGTTTTCTCACATGCAGCTGTCGGCACACGAAGCAAACTCACAGTCGACTAAAAGGCATCGTTCTGTTTTAGGTTGTCCAGTAAATACTACGCATGCACGCGAGCAGTTTATCTGACGTGACAGTGTCACGTGACCTCCGCCAGCAGCCAGCACATCCGGTCCAAACAAACACTCGATCTGTTGGGGATAAGTGTGGCGGCGATCCCTCAGTGCTTCTCAAGAGGGGAAGACAAATACAAAAAAATGCCTTGAAATTGAATTAATTGCATAGTTGTATTTTCATACAGAACCAAGAATGGATCAGTGTGAGTCACTGCTGGTCCAAGACTTTAAGGGACACAGAACAGAAATGACTCCCACGAGTTTCCGAGTTGAAAAAAACAGTTTGTGTCATCTCACTGTGTCTGACAGCGCGGTGGCAACGCAGCACACCCGCCATAGAAACATACTGTATTTTCCAGAGTATAAGTCACATTTATCACTTTATGCAAAAAGAAGCAAAATGGATTTAATTTATAAGACACACAAGTGTAAAGGGGCAGAGCTAACGAGCTAATCAGTGTCACTATAAGGGCACAAAATGTGAGTAAACTGCTTCTTTCAGCCACCAAATAGATGATCATATGTGAGATGAATGTACCACCAGTGAAACGTTTGAAAACCTGGTGTATCATATATATATATATATATATATATACAACAAAACACTGCTTTAACCAATGGAAACTAAGACCTAATGAATGTTTTTGTTAAAAGCACAAGCTACTTCTTTCAGCCTCCAGACGATGATATGTGAGATGAATGTACAATGTAATTTAAATGTCATTTAAACCTTTTTTAGTACATTTAAAAAATAAATTCACCATTAATTTTGTTTTTCTTGTTAAAAGAGCTGTCCTTTGTACTTTCAAATATGTCCAAATAAGGTTTCTTCCTAATAGAAAAAAAGTCCCTCTTCATTCAAAATTGTGGTCATCCGTCCATTGCGCACACACGCAGACATGAACATTCCTTCGTTTGCACGCACACACAAACATGAACATTCCTTCGTTTGCACGCACACACAAACATGAACATTCCTTCGTTTGCACGCACACGCAGACACGTGTTTTTACGGTGGTGTTCTTTGTGTCATTAGACAGCACTCGTTGCTGTTTGATAAAGACATTTATTTGCTTGAAGTGAACACGACTGCTAATTGTATTTTATCTGGAGACCGAAGCTCAAAATAGTAACTCCAGGATGATCGCTCGTTTAAAAAACGCTTTAAGCTTGACCCGACTCTGTTTTAAACACATGCTGAAAGAAATCAAGCCGTGTTTGCAAGGTTTCACCTCTCTCCTTTATCTTTTAAATAAAAAGGCAGTTTAATGGTGCATTTCTCATTTCAAGTGTAAAGAAAATTTGTGGTCACGAATCGTGATTTCACACTGGGCTATTCGATGTTTCGCAGTTGTTAATCTTGCACCATCTTGCGGTCTGTGACTCACGGGAGGTCAGTTTCAGCAGAGTTCTGGTTCAGATGGTTCAGAGTTAAGATAACCCTCTCAACTTGGCAGAACGTATCATCACCACAATCACCCGTGATCTCGCTGGATCAACGCCATCCACATCCACGCTCGCCAATGTTTACATGTGCTGTGAGACGTTGGAACTCTGCTAGCGCCGCGGTGTATTCTGGGAAGTGCAGTGGGATTATGGGAAATGTTAAGTACCTCCCAAACAAGGAAAAAAAATCACAACTTATACTCTGGAAAATACAGTATTTGCAGTTTGCTTTCTTTCAGACTCTGTGCACATCCTCTGGCTGTGTTAGTGTGAAGTTGACAGCAGCTAAAACAGAACAGCAGCACACCTGTGTTGAGTTAAAAAACATAACTTTGTTTTTTGTTTTTTTTTTTTGTTTGTTTTTGTTTTTTTTTTGTCCAAATACATGCAGTATGTTTTCGAGGATAGCCTGAGATAAAAGTTTGATGGAGGCCAGCAGGAGTTGCTGTGCATGTGGTAGTCAATAGGCCTCACTCCTTCGGCAGCCACAGAATGCTCTGGCCACTCAGGCCAGAGCCTGGGTTTTAGCCAACTGGACAAAGCGTCTGCCTCCCATGTAGGAGATCGTGAGTTCACTTCCCAAGGAGCGCGAGTGGGAGAAGTCAGCATTCGCAACGCAAGAGCAAGCTGTTACAAAAGCACACATAAAACACATTGCTGAAAGGACTGGCTGTTCAGAGAGTCCTGGATCAATGCATGTTCATGGAAAATGACTGGAAAGCAAAAGTGTGGTAGGAAAAGATGCACAAGCAACAGGCATGACTGCAGCCCAGAGAAGATTGTCATTCAAGGCTGATTGAAAAACTTAGTCCTCTTTTCAGATGAAAATAAGGGGCTTAGCCAGCTGCACTCTGAGCTGGTATCACAACAAATGCTGCTTCTGCTTCAAATTTTTAAAAAGATGGTGCACGATCAAACAAGTTTCAGTAAACCATTTAAAGACCTTTGAATGTGATTGAACCTGTTAAGACTGCGCACACCCGGAAGCACTGAATTGTTATTATTTTTTTTAAATAGGGATGAAATTTTTGAACAGTTTGAGAATTTGCCTTTGATTTCAAATGTGGTGCTGATGTTGGCTGCAAGGTTGAAATGTAATCCAAAAGTAATCAGATTACAAGTAATCCAAATGTATGTACGTAATCCACATGTATTCTTTCAAAGTAATCCTACCCAACCTTGGTTGGCTGTAACTACTATGTTTACCAAGTTTGTTCTGGATTGGCAAGGATGGGTAAAGAAGTTAATACGGTACTTCAAAATGTGCTCTAATTTGCTATCCGGGATTAAACGGGAAGGAACGGTGCTCTGTGGAATAACCCCATACGTTTACACGGTTCCTGATGATTTGGGGTGGCGTGTCATGTAGTCTGCTGGTGTTGGTCTGCCGTGTTTTATAAAGTCCAGCGTCAGTGCAGCCGTCTACCAGGAGGTCTTAGAGCACTTCATGCTTCCACCTGCTGATGACCTTCATGGAGATGCTGACTTCCTTTTGCAGCAGGACTTGGCACCTGCCCATGGTACCAAGACTACTGACCATACTGTCCTTCATTGGCCCCATAGACAATAATCCCGGCTTCAAAGAGTAAAAGTCCTCCCATGTGTTGCTTCTACCTACCTGCTCACTTAAAACAGGTGATTTCACCGATTAGTTCATCTACTTGCTTGAAGAGTAAACTTACTAGAATCAACTGGTTCAGTGGGTGGATGGGACAAATATGTGATAGGACTGAAGCCGGGACTGCCCACCTCTGCCCATAAAGTCTCTAAGGGGTACTGTCAAGAGGAAGATGACAGACACTGGATCCAACAATACAAAGGAGCTGAAGGCCACTCAAAAAGCAACCTGGGCTTCCAGAACACCTCAGCAGTGCCACAGACCGATCACCTTCATGCCACGGTGAACTGAGGGCATAAAGGAACATACTTCATACTTCTCAGAAGTTCCACATTTCTGTATTTAAAAAAAACTATGAGATAATCTATTTTTTGAGCTGTAGGCAGTAAATAATGAAATTTTAAAGTAAAGCTTTTAGGTAATATGTACCGTAATAAGTCTCCAGTATTTAAAATGTTCACTTTTACCTGTAAATACATCAGAAGTGAGAATGTGGTGGTGAGAGTCTGTCACTTTCACATTGCAACATGTAAATTTCACTGGAAGAACTCGGGTTTGTGACTCCGCTTGAAGAAGGAAACGCTCAGCGGTTTGTTGTGACTAATAATAGTTGCTATCTAGACTCTGGTGTCGACTACATGTGATGATGATTTCCCCTTTGGCTTCAGTCAGAGCTTCAGAGGAACACTGGGCCGTTTAAAGGACGGCCTCACAGACAAAAAGCTGATCAGTTCCCATTTCAGAAACAGCGGCATGTCACTGGTTTGTTGATCACTTTGGTCTGTCGATCTCTTTCATTTAAAGTGATCATGTTATTGTTCTTAATGACCACTGGGGTTCATCGTTAGCATTAAGTTGAAAGTTTAAACTATAGGTACCCTGAAACTTGCACGACTTTGATCCGCGCAGTTGCACGTATTCTGCCGTGCAGGAAAGTAAACTCTTGTAAGCTTGTCGTAAACTGTGCGCGGCTTCGTGCAAGTGCACAAAGAAAATTTTGAAATGTTCCAAATCTCTGTGACGCATTAACTAGATGAACGTCACGTGAACATTCTGCAAACAGTTAAGGTCGCCAGACATCTGAAACATCAGCTTAGAGCTTCAGTTTGATTCCGTAAGTGTACAGTGCCCTTCTGGAAGTGCTGGACACTTTTAGAAGGCCAAAAAGTCCTGATTGGGTTCTCCATCTCATTCTGTGCGGGACATAAACACATGCTAATTTCTAGCCGCGTGGTATGCCACAGTTTGAAAATTTCCAATGTGACGATGTGAGCTTCCCACAACAAACCTTAGGTCATTCAACATGGCTGAGTCAGTGAGCTTCACACAGATGAAACACATGTCATGGCCTAAAAATAGTCGGAGTATTTCAGATATCCAAAATAACTCAGTAGTTGACCCACGGCTTAGAAGAGGAAAGCCACCTAATGTATAAGTCATGTTTTTGAAGGGTGAGTAAAAGTAGATAAATACATCGTACACACCAACCACAGCTTTTTTTACTGAATTCATGATTGGGTTCTTTTGAAAATAATGTCCTCAAGAACTTGGCAGGAAACTGTGTTCTTATATCAGTGAAATAAATGGTGTAGATTAGCTAAAGCGGCAGATAACGTGCATAATTATCCAGTTTACATTTTTGAGTTTTTCAAACCAAGACAGTCTAGAAGGTATTAATGAAAGCTCCTCTCGCCTGCAAATGGGAAATTATTTTTGTCCACTGTAAATCGAGTATATTTTTTGTTATTTCTTTTTTGAAGTGAACGCAGTTAGCTACAAGGCTCCAAACTTACAAGGGGCTTTGCTGTCATCTCACTTTGCACTTGTACAATGTTACATGTAATGCACATAAAATTCCCTTTTTCAGGGCTCAGTGAGAAAGCTTCTTCTCGTGTCAAGGACATACGAGTGTTGTATGGCTGGGGGGGCCTGGCTGCCTTTTTGTTTCTGTCTTTTGTCCTGTCTTTTGTTTTTCCTTCCAGGTGGCTTGCATTTGGGACTGAGTGGCTGTGTAGCTGAGTTTATCAGGACCTCACCCTGATCACCTGAGGCTGATCACCTGCGGCTCGTCAAGACTCACAGCTGTGGTGCATCTTCATGGATTGGAACATGGTGGCATTTAAGACTGGAGTACACAGTGTGTATTTGCCAGAGACTCGACCTTGTGACCAGACGGGTGAGATCGTCGTCTCGGGAGCCATCTCATCATCAGTGGATGCAGAGAACGTCCAGGTTTGATGCATGGTCTGTGAAAGAGGAGGGGGTGAGGTCTCACGCTCGTCAGCACACTTCCTGAGGTACGTTAGATTTTGTGACTAACATTTATACAGTCAGTAAATGTGGTGTCCCTCACACCTTATTATATTGAGCTGTATGTTGGTCGTGCAATCAGCTTCCACTGCAGTGGAGTTTTGTGAACTGGGTGTTCCATGCCTGCAGGGTGGGAAGCTGATTAGTAATTAAGCCAGGAAGTGTTTGCTGTTTGTGCACCTTTGAGCGTTCTCTCTGTGTGTTGAGTGTGGACTCACATAATGATTCCTTCTTTCACAGACTCGGTTTGTCGCGGCCACCTGGGGGGTGTCGGCGGGGTCCTTGGGTCCGAATTGGTTCTGGCTCCAGACCGTTAGCTCCTGACATGTCCAGCTTGTCCACAATTTCTCGGATAGTCACACGACTGAAAAGCCACCGAAAGCCGTCTGAATCGTCCGAATGGTTGACGAGCTGGGCATGTTACAACATGTCCTGTGAGGCTTCAACACGGAGGCGCTGTTGCTGCGCCGTCAGCTTTGTGCCGATGAATTTCGCCGCCACTCTTTTCATGGCAAAATCTTCTGTCACAGTGGAATGTGCCGAAAAAGTGCTGATTTCCACCTCTTCCGCAATTTCTCGGATAATCACACGACAGTTCCACATCACCACAGCGTTCACTTTGGAAATGATCCGGTCATTTCCGCGTGTTGATGCCGCCCGGAGCGCGGCTCGCTCTCCACCGTTGTGCGGCCATCTTTACACCGGTTGTACTGCTCCTTAATCTGTGTGATGCCCAGAGGATCGTCACCGAAAGCCGTCTGAATAATCCGAATGGTTTCCACCTGGCTGTCACCCAGTTTCTGACAAAATTTGATGCAGTCGTGCTGCTCCAGTCGTTCCACCATTTTCCTTGCAAAGAAAAAACGACGAGAGACTCCACCCATCCTCACACAAAGGCTGCTTACAAGCAAATGACGCAACCGACAGGCGTGAAAAAAATCATGCATGCGCACGAAGGTACAAGGTTGGCTCATGCAAGCACACGTGATTCAAATCCATCAGGTTTTTGAAAAAAATAAAAAGGTCGGATACTTTTCTAACAGACCTCGTATTTGAATAAATCAAACAAGAAAATTAACCAAGTAAAATGAAGTATAGGAAAGCTTCTCTACATAGCGGGAGATAAACACCAGTGCAAGCATAATAATCATAATCATAATAATAATGATGATGATTAATGAGAAGAACTATACGGTGGACTGTAGTGCATGTTCAGATCGACAGTCAAACAACGTGCTGACTTTGTGACACTTTGCTTTTGAATAAATTAGATCAAAATGAGCTTTGATGAAGATAAAAATGACTTTTATTTTGATTGCGCCTCCATGAATATATAGAAAAAAAATTTGTCCTCTGCATTAAACCATCCTAACTACAGTTAGATACAGTCCAACCACTAGGAGGAGTGGGCAGCCAGAGTCTGGCGCCCGGAGACCAACTCCAGATGTAGAGATGCTGCTTTGGTCAGGGGCAAAGAAAGGAGCAGACCCTAAATAAAACACGGGGAGAACATGCAAACTCCACATAGAAAGGAACTGGGCGTGAGCAGGCTCGAACCCTAGACCTTCTTGCTGTGAGCCCCCGTGCTGCCCGCCGAGCCCCCCATGCTGCCTCTTCACTGTGTGCAATCATCAAAACAATAACATAATAGTACAGCAGGTAACTGTAAGAATAGTTGAAATCCGGTTACAAGCACCAAAATTTGACTGTGTATACCTTTTGGTACATATTGTAGAAAAATAACTTGACCCATTTGAATTTTCAATAGGGGCCAAGTAGGGGTCAATTGAAGAATTGCACAGGGGTCAAAATTAACAAATGTTCCAGTCATATTGAAAGTGATACCTCATTATGTATCTGGTCACAAAGATTCCAGAAAGGTATAGTTTGGACTATCTGTGACTGAATGTTCTGGAGTTATGGGGTAAAAACAGCAAGAATGGTGACAAAGGTCAGTTTCAGTTTGTACAGGGGTCAAAAGTTAAAGTTGCTCCAGTTTTGGTAAAAAGCAGTGCAAATTATTGGTTGAACTAATACGATTAACAAATGGAATAGTTCTGACTGTGTTGAATGTTTGGTCTCCAAAGTAAAGGTCAAACAATGTCGACATCCATTGGATTCTATGACATGTGACATATGTTGTAACATGATAACTAAGCATGACACATGGTGCAAACTATTCCTTTTTAAAACCAGATTAACTCACCATGCTTGCCGTTTTTACCCCAAAACTCCAGAACATATGATACCATAAATACTGCAGTATTTATGGTATCATATGGTCAGATGCCAGGCCACGCCCACTTTAATGATTTGAATTCACTGTTTAATAGATTTCAGTAAACAGACAAATCATTTGGTTTGTAATCTCGCTGCTGCTATTTTGTTTTAACTGTGTCACTAAAAGTGCGATGGACACGATACCAAAAGGAAAGGTCAGCTTGGTTCTGAACCGACAAGAACTTGAGGCGAGATCTAAAAATACCGAACACAGCAGATGTGTTTAAGGTTCTTCTCAGTAGTGGGACAGGACATGGAGCGTTCTGTGTCCTCTGTCGGACGGGTTGACCAGTGTCGTGGCCGCAGACACAGAAGCGCTGCTTCTCTGCTGGGCGTACATCTGGCGGCTTCGTGGTGCATCTGCATGTTGAAGGCGGACCTCAGGCTTCTCAAAGACTCTCTTATTCTGTCCTCGTAATCGACCTAAATTGACAGAAATGAGTGTGATTGTGGGGCGTCTGTGTGCGTCCTGCCCTCCCTCTGACCCTGAGCCACCACGCGCCTGTGTGCGCGTGTGCCAGAGGTCATGTGAGGGCCACGGCGCTGTGGGACTCGAACACAGATTCCAGCCTGTGAGGTTTATTCAGTAAATGTCTCTGTTGTTTTTGAGGTTTTCTCAATGATCATTTTAAAAAAAGGACACAGATGTTACAGGCATTTCTGTGTATTTAATGAAGAAACATTTCAGCAGATGAATAAAAATCTGCTGACTTTCATACAAGAAAACAACCACGTCCAGGCTCCAGTCTCCCGTGTGTCTTCTGGCAAACGTAGCTGTAATTTCACATCTTCTTTTGAAGAAAGTCCTTCTCTGTTCCACCATGAAGCTGAGACTGCTGACGCAAAAGACAGAAGTTGCACTTTGCACAGTTTCTGTGATCACAGCAGCCTGTAAGTCCTCCAGAGTCATCATGGTGTGTGTCTTCCCTCACGCCTCTCTGTCTGTGACACCTGCCCAGGACACACACATATATAAGGTGCCGCTTTTCAGAGTTACTATAAACATGCTTAATTTTTTAACCTCTTTTATTTTCTATGTATGTATGTGTTTATATATACAGTGCTGTGAAAAAGCCTTGAGCTTTTACACGTTTGAATTTTTTATGACATAAAAAAGACATTCATGCTTTCTGTATTAAAATTTCTAAAATTATGCCCTTTAAAGTGAAAAGTAATCTCTGCATCATGAATTAAGCGAAATAAAAATCTAAAAGCCAAATTGATGGTGTGAATAAGAAAAAGTACCCTTTAGTATAACGTACAGTTGTATGTTTACATACTCTGGCAGAATTTTTCCCTTTTTTTGGCCATTTTTCAGACAATATGAATGATAACACCAGTACCTTTTTCACTCATGGTTAGTGGTTGGTATTGTCATTTATTTACTTCTCCAATCACAGCCAGAGAAGCCTGTATCTTCTTCTGGGTTGTCTAGGTGTCTTGGTGGTTTTCCTCACTCTTCTCCTTCTTGCACAGTCATTCAGTTCTTGAGAACTGTCAACTCCACAGATTTACCATAGAGTGTCACACTGTATTTCCTCATAACTGATATAAATAAACCATCAGTTTTATGTCCAGTCTTCTTCAGACATGTCATGGGATATGTAGCAAGATGAAGTCCGGATTGAAAAGACGTTCCCCGCTAGCTTGGCTAACGGAGTATTCCCCTTTGGGTGACCTGCTAGAGATCTGGTCTTTAGTGCGAGTAGTCCGGGGTTCAATACCACCGCCGTCTGAGCCACAATATTGTGACCGTAGGACCCTTTGTGGCCAGGACGGCTTCAATGGGAACTTGAGGGCAAATTTGCCTGGGAAATTTTCAGTCCAATTATAGCATTTTTAGCATATTATTTTAACTTAATAGATAAGGGACAAGCTTGTTATGTAAAGTATAATATATATATATCTTGTCTCTTGTGTAGTCCGTCGGTTTCGACGACGACGTTCATGTTACTGTTTCTTAGTCTTTGTCTTTGATGTATGAACTCGGGCATGGCTTTGAAGTCCAAAATCCGAGGCACACTGTCTGCCGCATGTCAGACAGCATGGGCCGGCCTTCGGCTTGAGTAAGGCCTTGTGTCGTCTGCTCCAACACTCCTCCTCCGCACGCAGCCACTCGCCATGAAAATACGTCAGGCCCACTTGAGATGCTTCCCTCCACGCAATCCAATTACTGATTACTCCTTGAAAAAGTAACTTAGATACTTTACTGATTACTCAATTGTAAAAGTAACTAAGTTAGATTACTAGTTACTTTTTTAGTTACTTTTCCCAGCTGCTGACAACAACCCTCTGCCTCCTCAACATGACAATGATACCTGTTTTGCCAAAACTCACTTTATAGTCACCCTTTCTTGACTTCAATGAAAATAAATACTTGTTTTATAAAAAGTAAAATAAAGACCTCTTTCTTGACCTCATATTTAACTGTTGACAGCACTGTGACGGTAAAACTTGCAATTTCTAACCAACATTGTTTATAAATGTAACTGTTACATTCTTTTAAACATTTTTCTAACATTTAAATTCTCTCTAAATATTTTACTTGTCGAAATTAATATTATTTTAAGTAGTATTAGTAGTTGTAGTAAAAAAAGGCTTCAAAACTGGACCTTTAATCTAGGGGTGTTGTGGGGGGGGGCACATCCCTCCCCCACACCCCCATTCCATCTAGATTCGCCCCTGCTTTGGCGTTTGAGCACAAAGAATAGATAACATTTATTTATGCAGAAAACATGACCAGATTTACAGGTAAGAAAGTTTTATTGCGTTTTCACATCATGTGGTCCTCAGAAAGAGAGTTTAGGTGCATTTGAGTGGAAAATAGTGTTAGTTGTTGACGTTAACGTTTGTTGACGTTGTTGACGTTTTTAACGAGCAGATACGGAGCAGCTCAGCTCAGAATTCTAAATAAAGGAGAAATAAAGCATAAAAATGTCTTTGTAAAGCTCAGTGCAGGTGTACTGTTTGTCACTGTGCTTTAAGAGGTGAGGAACAGTCGTAGCTGCTGCAGAAAACCGCGGATGAACAGCTTCGCTTAAAGTGGGCAGTTCAGTCGAACCCCGACCTCCTGCCCACGGACCAAGTTTAATGCTGCTATCGACCCACAATGAAAAATAATAGTAACGCACAGTGACATGCATCGAGTAATCTAACGTGTTAATCTTTCCAAATCCGTAATCAGATTAAAGTTACTTCTCCATGTCACTGTGTGTTACTATTATTTTTCATTGTGGGTCGATAACAGCATTAAACTTGGTCCGTGAGCAGGGGGTCGGGGTTCGACTGAACTGCCCACTTTAAGTGAGCTGTGAGCTTTTCATCCGCGGTTTTCTGCAGCAGCTACGACTGTTCCTCACCTCTTAAAGCACAGTGACAAACAGTACACCTGCACTGAGCTTTACAAAGACATTTTTATGCTTTATTTCTGCTTTATTTAGAATTCTGAGCTGAGCTGCTCCGTATCTGCTGCTAAAAACAGCTGATCCTCCGTGACGCGTCAAACAACTAACACTATTTTCCACTCAAATGCACCTAAACTCTCTTTCTGAGGACCACATGATGTGAAAACGCAATAAAACTTTCTTACCTGTAAATCTGGTCATGTTTTCTGCATAAATAAATGTTATCTATTCTTTGTGCTCAAACGCCAAAGCAGGGGCGAATCCAGGTGGAATGGGGGCGTGGGGCAAGGATGTGCCCCCCTCAGAACACCCTTATATATATATATATATATATATATATATATATATATATATATATATATATATATATATATATATATATATATATATATATATATATATATATATATATATATATATATATATATATATATATATATATATATATATATATATATATATATATAAACCCACATTACTTGCACTTTAAATATCTCTTGTTTCATTCATAAGAACAAAACATGAAGTGAAAGTTGTTCTGTGAGATAACACTCACATTGCCCAATGCTGCTTCTTCATTTTGACATCAGTTATCTACAACCCCAATTCTTTCCTCACTATACCTTAGTATATACTAGTATAGTTCTACCTTAGAACTGAAATATATTATAGAAGACATACCTTAATGAATTTTCGTGATTGGGTATAAAAGGACCATCCCCAAAAGGCTCAGCCATTCACAAGCAAAGATGGGGCGAGGATCACCACTTTGTGAACAACTGCATGAAAAAATAGTCCAGCAGTTTAAGAACAATGTTTCTCAATGTTCAATTGCAAGGAATTTAGGGATTCCATCATCTACAGTCCATAATATAATCAGAAGTTTCAGAGAATCTGGAGAACTTTCTACACATAAGCGGGAAGGCCGAAAACTAGCATTGAATGCCCGTGACCTTCAATCCTTCAGGCGGCACTGCATTAAAAACTGATATCATTATGTAAAGGATCTTACTGCGTGGGCTCAGGAACACTTCAGAAAACCATTGTCAGTTAACACAGTTCATCGGTACATCTACAGGTGCCAGTTAAAACTCTACCATGTGGGGGAGGTGATGGTCTAGTGGCTAAGGTGTTGGGCTTGAGTCCAGAAGATTTTTCTGACTGGAAAATCACTAAGGGCCCTTGGGCAAGGCCTTTAATCCTCTATTGCTCCTGGTGTGTAGTGAGCGCCTTGTTATGGCAGCACCCTGACATCGGGGTGAATGTGAGGCACAATTGTAAAGCGCTTTGAGCGTCTGATTCAGATGGAAAAGCGCTATATAAATGCAGTCCATTTTACCATGCAAAGCGAAAGTCATACATCAACAACATCCAGAAACGCCGCCACCTTCTCTGGGCCCGAGCTCATTTGAAATGGACAGACGCAAAGTGGAAAAGTGTGCTGTGGTCTGAGTCCACATTTCAAATTGTTTTTGGAAATCATGGACGTCGTGTCCTCCAGACAAAAGAGGAAAAACAGTCCAGTCCTGCAGTCCAGACCTGTCGCCCACTGAAAATGTGTGGCGCATTATGAAGCGCAAAATGCGACAACGGAGACCCCGGACTGTTGAACAGCTGAAGTCGTACATCAAGCAAGAAAGAGAAAAAATTCCACCTACAAAGCTTCAACAATTAGTGTCCTCAGTTCCCAAATGCTTATTGAGTGTTGTTAGAAGGAAAGGTGATGTAACACAGTGGAAAACATACCACTGTCTCAGCTTTTTTGAAATGTGTTGCAGGCATCCATTTCAAAATGAGCAAATATTTGCACAAAAAATAAAAAAAATAAAGTTTATCAGTTTGAACATTAAATATCTTGTTTTTGTGGTGTATTCAATTGAATATAGGTTGAAGAGGATTTGCAAATCATTGTATTCTGTTTTAACTTACATTTTTCACAACACCCCAACTTCATTGTAATTGGGGTTGTACATAACTTTAACAAGCTCACCAGAAGAACCATCATAAAACATTCTCAAACAATGGAAGAAATACACTATTATTTATCATTACAGTTCTCTCAGAATCCTTAGTGCTGTTGTGAAGTCTGGAGTCCTGCTGCTGGCACAAAGCGAATCATTTGCCTCCTGCAATTTTACTTTAAAAATGGACTCTGTTATTTTCTCTAAAAACGTGGAAAGTAACACAGGCCCAAGGATGTAATAATTTGTCTGTCTGTTAGCAGGATTACATCAAAATTACTGCATGGATTCATATTAAATTTTCACTGCACATAGATATTAAGCCATGGAATACCCCATTACATGCTGGAAGTGATCCGGATCCACATCTGTATTCTGGATCAAGATTTCTGGATCAAGATTACACTTTATATGGGCTTTGATGGATTATGTCAAAACTACTTCATGTATTCTCACCAAATTTGCACCACAGACAGATATTGGGGCATGAAGACTCCACTGAAATTTGGCGGTGATCTGGATCCAGAGTGGCGGATGTCAGAAATCTCTGATTGCGCTTCTTAAAAGTAAAATTGCAGTGAGGAGTTGCTTTTGAAGTGTTGTGTTTGATGTAATAGGATCATTCCTACGTGCACAGAAAAAAATGTTTTAATTTGAAATACAAACTATGTTTAGCTTTAAAATGTAAATTAATGAAGATTTAATTGAGTACATCCTCGGTATTCAGAAAGTAACACTTTATTCCGTGTATTTCAAAGCCTTTCTTTAATTTGCTCACAAACACAGCAGCTGCTAATCAGCAGAGTGTTGCAGCAGTAAAATAATTTACTGCCAAAGACAGCAAAATAATTATGTCAAAGACGGAAAATATAAACTGAGGTGTGGTGAAGAAAAAATTTTGAGTTTGTACGTCTAAAACACACATACATGTACAGCGGTGTTCTCTGGTTGCCATGGTGAACGGCCTGTTTGGTCACAGCGATGTGAGAAGAAATTAACACCAGTCTTAATTAGACTGCAGAGCTTCAATTTCCATCTTCCTCCTTTGCTGACCTCCTTCTCACCGCTCCGGAAAACCAGGCTGGAAATATTCAGACCCACCACCAGGAATAATGAACGAGAGCACTCGGAGACTAAAGTGAGCTGTCTCCAAAATAAAGCACACACTTTGGGAAGCGCTTGAAAATCTTTAGGGTTAAGACTGCAGCTCATGTCATCGTGTTTAAGTGATCCTCTTTTATAAACTGGGCTCATCATGGTCTTTTTAAGAATTTTTTTTTATTGTGGAAATAATTCGCCAACGCAACAAAGCAATTCTCATTTTAAATATATGCAAAAAAGAAAACAAGACATAGAATCATCTGGTGGAAGAAAAAGGAAAAAAAATCTCAGGTAAATAAAGCAAAGGACAAATGCAAAATTAATCACCATAAATTACAAAAAATGTATGCCTGTAATAATTAACATACAAATAATGAATGTTATGAGTTCAATGGTACAAATATTTAATTCAGCTGGAGTGTTCAATGGAACATTGAACACTCCAGCTTTCACTGAATTAAATATTTGTTCCATTGAAAGAATGTAAAAACATTCATTATTTGTTTTATATAACGCCTAAAATAGAGCCATCATTTCATATTTTATTAACTTATAAATAAGAGAAAAGGGACTTACATTTTGATGCATCACTGGTGCTTTGACATCAACAGTCCAACACAAACTTTAAATAGGAGGCAAAAAATGTTCTCAGTCAACTTGGAAAAACAGTTAGTTAGTTCAAAAATAATTCTGACAATGTAGTCTGTGATACTTCTGGGAAAAAAATTGTGTGCTTCCTCAGGTCAGCAAAAAAAAAAAAAAAATCACATCAAAATTTTTTCCAGGGTTTCATCCTAACAGCTTTTCATCCCTCCAGACAGCTTAAGGCCTACTGGATTTGTTTTTATTTTTGTTGTGTGTGTGTGTGTGTGTGTTAGAAGAATTAGCACCGACAATCTTGTTCAAATTGTCGTCTGTCAGCAAAACAAACAACAAACTCCGCCATGTTTAGCTAAACACAGCACCCACTAGTGTGTGCATGTGTGGAGTTTTCAGCGCGCAATGGTACAAAACATGTGGAACCAAATTTGTCTTTCTACATTCAGAGCCCATAAATAAATCAAATATGATTATTGTACATGCAAATAATCACTTTTACCGTGTATCCACTCCAGAAAGTATTCACAGCACTTCACTCTTTCCACATTTTATATTACAGCTTTATTTCAAAATGGATGAAATTCATTTTTTTCCTCAACATTCTGCACACAATACCCCATAATGACAATGTGAAAAAGGTTTCTTTCAGATTTTTGCAAATTTATATATATAAAAAAGAAAGAAATCACATGTACATACGTATTCATACCTTCTGGCCATGAAGCTCAAAATTGTAAATGTAAACTATTTGATAAACCTGTTTGGCTTGAGCAATTTTCAAAAACTGAGTGATGGTGCATTAAAGATACAAGTGAGGGAAGCCACCAAGACATCATGACAACTCAGAAGGAGTTACAGGCTTCTGTGGCTGTGGTAAACAGAGAAGGATTTTCTTAAGTACATGATGTAACATGTTGTTTACAGTTTGCCAGAAAGCACATGATAGAGTTGAGCCTAGATTTGATCTGTTTTCTTGCATAAAAATCCTTCTCTGTTCAGCGTCACCATGAAGCTCTATAACCGGTGATGCAACAGACAAAAGTTGCAGTGTGCACAATTTGTCATGTCATCAACCACAAAAGCCTGTAACTCCTTCGGAGTTGTCATGGATGAGTTGGTGGCTTCCTTCACTTGTCTCTTTCCTGCAACATCACTCAGTTTTTGAGAACTGCCTGCTCCAGACAGATGAATCATCCAGTGCTGTACCGTTTGTATTTTGTAATGATGAATAGAAATGACGTCTGTGACTTGTAAATGTTTATGTATCCATCCCCTGACTTGGCTGGCTGCATAGTGATGATTTGTAAAAACAATGATCCTTGTATTTTGTTTGTCTAATGACTTATGGGTTAGAAAAAAACTGTCACATTAATCACGTAGAAATGGACATTTTTTTGTTTAACACCTTAAATTAAAGGTAAAAGTCGACACTTCAGCACATCGTGATTGTTTCATTTCACTCCTCTGTTGGTGGCAAAATTATAGAGACCGTGTCACTGTCCAAATACTTATGGTCCTGGCGGCAGTGGTCACGTGACCTCGGCCCTTCCTCTGTTGGTTGATGCCTGAGTTCACGGTTTGTGTCTCTTGGCGCTGAAACGCCTCGTTACTCACTCGGCTCTTTTGTTCCGCTGTGACTTGCTTTGGATAAAAGTGTTTTAAATGTAGAAGTGAAAACTTGTGCCGCGTCTGCACACGTCTTGTGTGGACAAAAAGACAGCACATAAAAACACAGAGTGCATAAAACATTTTTCCACGCTGGTTTGAAGGGCACCAGTTTCTTTGGGGGGTGAGGGGTGTGTGTGTGGTGGGGGGTCTTCTGGGACAAGAAGCTCCTCGTTATCACTTCTCCTCCTTTTCCTCTTCCAGCCCGTCCCTAAACACACATCCCGTCTTCCTCTCTGCAGCATCCCTCCTCCTGCTCCTGCAACTGCTTCTCTCCGTCTCCCTACAGACGCTCCATCTTCTCCTCCCCTTCCTCCTTCTGTCCCTCTCCTTCAGCCGCCGTTTCCCACAATGCCCGTGGCTCCATCCTGCTGCCAACACGGCTGTATAATTAGCTGGGTTCTCCTCAGATATATGTGCACTTGCATACATATGCTGATGTGTCGCGTCTGCAGCCATCATAATCAACACTGCCATCATCACCCCCGTAATCATCGTTAATGCTCATAATCATCATTATGATTATTACCTTTACTGTAAATGCTGTGCACACAGCTTCCTTTTTATTTTTACTAACTTTAACTAGCTTTTCTCTATAAATCAAAATCATACAACTTAACTTGTTATTAATATTTCAGAAGTGGTAATTAATGTAAACTTGCTGTTATTGTGATATATATAGGGTGTCAAACTAGCAGCTTGGGGGCCGGACGAGGCCAGTGACGTCTGCTGCATTTTTGTCCTCTGAATGGCAGTTTGTTAGGTTCCAGTGAGTCCCGGCTGTTAAAGGGAAAGACAGATGATAGTTGGATTGGTTGATTTTTATGTTCCGTCCACAGCATGTACATGAATAATGATCAGTCAGTCAATCAATCAACAACTTTATTAATCCCACAAGGGGCAATGTCATTTGAGCAGTCCGTTTAAGAAAAAAATAAAATACAATAACTGTTATGTGTCGGACGCAGCCCGGAGAACTGACCAGCATTTGACAGGACCCAGTATAAAATAAGCAGAGCACGGTACAAAGGATAACAAAATTTAATTACATAACAGTGATGTGAAAAATACAACAAATGAGTGCGCGGTCTGGCGTGGTGGAATTGCGGTGTGCTCCCAGCAGCACTAACGGTCCGGAGCCAGAAACTGTTCGGACCCAAGGACCCCGGCGACACCCCCCAGGTGGCCGCGACAAACCGAGTCTGTGAAAGAAGAAACCATCATGTGAGTCCACACTCCACACACAGAGAGAACGCTCAAAGGTGTACATAAACAGCAAACACTTCCTGGCTTAATCACTAATCAGCTTCCCTCCCTGCAGGCATGGAACACCCAGTTCACATAACTCAACTGCAGTGGAAGCTGATTAAATGACTAACATAACAGCTCAATATAATAAGGTGTGAGAGACACCACATTTACTGACTGTACAAATGTTAGTCACAAAACCTAACGTACCTCAGGAAGTGTGCTGACGAGCGTGAGACCTCACCCCCTCCTCTTTCACAGACCATGCATCAAACCTGGACGTTCTCTGCATCCACTGATGATGAGATGGCTCTCGAGACGACGATCTCACCCGTCTGGTCACAAGGTCGAGTCTCTGGCAAATACACACTGTGTACTCCAGACTTAAATGCCACCATGTTCCAATCCGTGTAGATGCACCACAGCTGTGAGTCCTGACGAGCTGCACTTGATCAGCCTCAGGTGATCAGGGTGAGGTCCTGAAAACTCAGCCACACAGCCACTCAGTCCTAAACGCGTACCACCTGGAAGGAAAAACAAAAGACAGCACAGAAGACAGAAACAAAAGGCAGCCAGGCCCCCCCAGCCATACAACAATAACAATATATAACAACAATAAAACTAATAAAAAAAACCAAATAAAACAGACTTTAAAATGAATAGCAAGAATAAATAAATGAATAAAAACATGTCAGACCTACGGAGCATTTAAAAGTCCAATCGCCGAAGGTATAAGCGACTTTAAAAACCGGTTGGTTCTACACACCGGGGTCGCATAACAGCGTCCTAAAGGAAGCAGAGAAAACTCTCCTAAAAGAACATGACCTGACATGGACAAGATGCTTTCAGCCTTCTGGAGGATCTGTTGATTACAAAAAGAGTGTAAGTCTCTTTGTTTCACTCCGATAATCTTTGAACAAATTTTAACAATGTTGTTCAGGTTGTTTCCGTCTTTCACTGAGAGGCTGTGAAACCAGCAGATAAATGAAAAACACAAAAGACTCTCAATAAAAGACTGATAAAAACGACAAAGGATTGCAGGTGTTGTGAAAGTGTAGGAACACGGACCCACAACAGGGGGCGTAAAAGAACGGGCAATGGATAAGCCAAACAGTAACAATTTAATGTTGTAAATTGTGCACAACGGAATACAGACAAGTTTGGAACTAATAGTTCAGACTATTAGTCAGCGTTAAATACAGCAGAGAATATTACCTCCAAGGTAGCTGATTTCTCGGCGGGGAGGTGGAGTTGCAGTCCGGCCTTTAAGGTGGTGGTGATGTGGATGAGTGACAGCTTGTGCTGATGACGAGTGACAGCTGTCACTCCCGGTTGCTATGACGCCCTCTCGTGCTTGAAGCCCGCACTTCAAGCAGGGCGCCATCTGGTGGTGGTGGGCCAGCAGTACCTCCTCTTCAGCGGCCCACACAACTGGACCCCCCCCCCCCCCAACGGGCGCCTCCTGGCGCCCGACCAGTCTTGTCCGGGTGCCGCCGGTAGAAGTCAGCCAGGAGGGCCGGGTCCAGGATGAAGCTCCTCTTCACCCAGGAGTGTTCTTCGGGTCCATACCCCTCCCAGTCCACCAAATACTGGAACCCCCGGCCCTTCCGACGGATGTCCAGGAGCCAGCGCACGGTCCATACCGGCTCCCCGTCGATGATCTGGGCAGGAGACGGCGCCGGTCCGGGGGTACAGAGGGGTGAAACGTGGTGAGGTTTGATGCGTGACACATGGAAAACCGGGTGGATCCGCAGCGAAGCTGGCAGCTTCAGCTTCACTGCGGCTGGACTGAGGATCTTGAGTATGGTGAAAGGTCCAATGTATCTGTCCTTTAATTTCTGGGATTCCACTTGCAGGGGAATATCTTTTGTGGAAAGCCAAACCTCCTGCCCAGGCTGATACGTAGGGGCCGGGGCACGCCGGCGGTCTGCATGGTTCTTGGCCCTCGTCCGGGCTTTGAGCAGGGCAGAGCGGGCGGTACACCACACCCGACGGCACCTTCTCAGATGGGCCTGGACCGAGGGCACCCTGACCTCTCCCTCCACTAGCGGGAACAATGGGGGCTGGTACCCCAAACACACCTCAAACGGGGAGAGGCCGGTAGCAGACGATACTTGGCTATTATGAGCGTACTCGATCCTGGCCAGATGGTTACTCCAGGCCATCGGGTGCGCGGAGGTCACGCAGCGGAGGGCCTGCTCCAACTCCTGGTTCGCCCGCTCTGCCTGTCCATTCGTCTGAGGATGGTACCCGGACGAGAGACTCACGGTGGCCCCCAGTTCCCTGCAGAAACTCCTCCAGACCTGAGAGGAGAACTGAGGACCACGGTCTGAGACAATATCTGATGGAATCCCATGCAGACGCACAACATGGTGGACCAGGAGGTCTGCAGTCTCCTGGGCCGTCGGGAGCTTCGGGAGGGCCACGAAGTGGGCCGCCTTGGAGAACCGGTCCGCTATCGTGAGGATGGTAGTCATGCCCTGGGACGGCGGGAGGCCCGTGACAAAGTCCAGGCCGATGTGAGACCAGGGGCAATGAGGCACGGGCAGAGGCTGGAGGAGGCCTTGGGCCTTGTGGTGGTTGGCTTTGCCCCTGGCACAGGTGGTGCAGGCCTGGACATACTCCCGGACGTCGGCTTCCATAGACGCCCACCAGAAGCGCTGCCGGACCACTGCCACGGTCCTTCGCACCCCTGGATGACAGGAGAGCTTGGAACTGTGACAGAAGTCTAGGACCGCAGCCCTGGCCTCTGGTGGGACGTACAATTTGTCCTTCGGACCTGTCCCCGGGTCCGGGCTCCGTGTCAGGGCCTCCCGGACGGTCTTCTCCACGTCCCAGGTGAGGGTGGCCACGACAGTGGACTCGGAGATGATGGTTTCCGTCGGGTCTGACAGCTCGGTCTTGACCTCCTCTTCGTGCACCCGGGACAGGGCGTCAGATCGTTGGTTCTTCGTCCCGGGGTGGTAGGTGATCTGAAAGTCAAAACGCCCGAAGAACAGTGACCAGCGGGCTTGCCTGGGGTTCAGACGCCTGGCGGTCCGAATGTACTCCAGGTTCCGATGGTCCGTGAAAACCGTAAATGGTACTGATGCTCCCTCCAACAGGTGTCTCCACTCCTCAAGAGTCTCCTTCACCGCAAGAAGTTCCCGATTGCCGACGTCATAGTTCCTTTCAGCCGTGGTCAACCTGCGGGAAAAGTAGGCACATGGATGGAGAACCTTGTCGGACTCCTCGCTCTGGGATAGCACGGCTCCTATCCCTGAGTCAGAGGCGTTCACTTCAACTACAAACTGGCGATTGGGATCGGGCTGCACCAGAACTGGTGCAGGCGAGAACCGGCGTTTCAACTCCCTAAACGCGGCTTCGCACCGATCCGACCAGGTGAAGGGGACTTTTGTGGAGGTCAGGGCTGTCAGGGGGCTAACTACCTGACTGTTGCCCTTGATGAACCTCCGGTAGAAATTTGCAAAACCGAGGAACTGTTGCAGTTTCCTATGGTTTGTTTGTTGGGGCCAATCTCTCACCGCCACAACCTTGGCCGGATCAGGGGCGACGGAGTTGGAGGAGATTATGAACCCCAGGAAGGACAAAGAAGTGCGGTGGAACTTGCACTTCTCGCCCTTCACAAACAGCCGGTTCTCCAACAACCGCTGTAGGACCTGATGTACATGCTTGACATGGGTTTCAGGATCCGGAGAAAAGATGAGTATATCGTCTAGATATACGAAGACAAACCGATGCAGGAAGTCCCGCAAGACGTCATTAACCAACGCTTGGAACGTCGCAGGCGCATTGGTGAGGCCGAACGGCATGACCAGGTACTCAAAGTGACCTAACGGGGTGTTAAATGCCATCTTCCACTCGTCTCCCTCCCGGATCAGAACCAGGTGATAAGCATTCCTAAGATCCAATTTTGTGAAAATTTGGGCTCCATGCAAGGGCGTGAACACTGAATCCAACAGAGGTAACGGGTATCAGTTGCGAACCGTGATCTCGTTCAGCCCTCTGTAATCAATGCATGGACGGAGTCCGCCGTCCTTCTTGCCCACAAAAAAGAAACCAGCACCCATCGGGGAGGTGGAGTTCCGGATCAACCCGGCAGCTAACGAGTCCCGGATGTAGGTCTCCATTGATTCGCGTTCCGGACGTGAGAGGTTGTACAACCTGCTGGACGGGTACTCAGCGCCCGGTATCAAATCAATGGCACAATCGTACGGACGGTGCGGGGGCAGCGTGAGTGCCAGATCCTTGCTGAAGACGTCAGCAAGGTCATGGTTCTCGGCTGGCACTGCCGCCAGATTGGTGGGAACTAAAACCTCCTCCTTAGCTGTCACACCGGGTGGAACCGAGGATCCTAAACACTCCCGGTGGCAGGTTTCGCTCCACTGAACCACAACCCCAGACGGCCAATCAATCCGGGGATTGTGTTTTAACACCCATGGAAAACCCAAAATCACTCGGGAGGTAGAAGGTGTTACATAAAACGCAATCTCCTCCCTGTGATTTCCAGACGCAACCAATGTCACTGGCTGTGTCTGGTGTGTGATTAGTGGAAGAAGGGTGCCATCTAGTGCCCGCACCGACAATGGTGATGGTAAGGCCACTAGAGAGAGCCCAACCTCCTTTGCCCATCTGCTATCCAGCAAATTCCCCTCCGACCCCATGTCCACCAGTGCTGGGGCGTGAAGGGTTAGATCCCCACTCAGGATCGTGACTGAGATAAGTGCAGTTTTTCGGGGTCTCTCCGCGTGGGTATTGTGACCCACCCTTAGCCCAGTCTCTAAGGACGAGTGCTGCTGTTTTGACCGTTTGGGGCATTCTTTCTGTGTGTGCTCGGTTGAGCTGCAGAGAAAACACTCCCCACGGATCAGCCTCCTTTGTCTCTGATCTGATCGCCTTTTGGCCCTGCTCGTTTCCATAGCAACGTCAGCAGGGGGAGCTGTCGTCACGTGGAGTGCCCTGGCTGTGGCGTGTGGGGAAGTCGGCTCCCTTTCGGACCCGGGAGGAAGAGGGACGGCTTGTGCCTGACCACGCCCTTCGTCTCGCTCCCGTCGGTGTTCTGTTAATCGGTTGTGTAACCGTATAACCAGGTCGATAAGCCCGTCTAAATCCCGCGGCTCGTCCTTCGCCACCAGGTGCTCCTTAAGGACCAGGGACAGTCCGTTTACAAAGGCGGCACGGAGCTCAACAGCATTCCAGCCGGCTCACGCTGCTGCGATGCGGAAGTCGACTGCATACTTCGCTGCGCTCCGACACCCCTGTCTTATCAACAGCAGCACGCTTGAAGCGGTCTCGCCTCTATGAGGGTGGTCGAACACCTGTCGGAACTCCCTCACAAACCCAGTGTAAGTCATTAGGAGCCGTGAATTCTGCTCCCAGAGCGCCGTAGCCCAGGCGCGTGCCTCTCCTCGAAGCAAATTTATAACGTAAGCCACCCGGCTAGCGTCTGACGTGTACATGACGGGTCACTGTGAAAAGACGAGCGAGCACTGCATCAAGAAGTTCGCGCACGTCTCGACACAGCCTCCGTACGGCTCCGGAGGGCTTATGTATGCTTCAGGGGAAGGTGGGGGGGTTCGTTGAACGACCAGTGGAATGTCTGTCTCTGGCATTCGGTCAGCAGGAGGAGGTGCTGCAGCAGCGCCCTGAGCATGCGCTTCCACCTGGGCGGTTAAAGCCTCCATCCTTCGATTGAGAACAATGCTCTGCTCGGTAACTAAGTCCAACCGAGCAGTAAAAGCGGTTAAGATGTGCTGCAGCTCACCTAACATGCCTCCTGCTGGCGCCTGTGCACCTCGCTCTTCCATTGGCTGTTCAAGCGATGGTTGACGCTTCTCGGGATCCATGACGCTGGCCAAGAAATCCTGTTGTGAAAGTGTAGGAACACGGACCCACAACAGGGGGCGTAAAAGAACGGGCAATGGATAAGCCAAACAGTAACAATTTAATGTTGTAAATTGTGCACAACGGAATACAGACAACAAGAAGTTTGGAACTACAGTCAATTACACGTTGGGTGACGTGTGGGCAGGCTTGAGGATAGGAGACGCCCATTCAGAACCGAGCCGGATCTCACACGGCCCTCACCGCCAGCGGATCTGAAGAACACCGGAGCCGCCAAGTCCTGAGTCCCCAGGTGGTCACCGTCTCCAACTGTCAGACCTGGCACTGCTGGAAGAGAACAGAAACAGCACAGGTGAGTGTGAGTACGCACACTCAGTAATCCCACAGTCTGTGGGATGGGAGCACCTCCACCTCCAGTCACACACTCGTGCAGCTCCTGTCTAACCACTTATCTGGTTGGGGTGTGAAGCGAAGCCGTCGCTGATCACACCAAATGCCAATCCCACAGATAAGGCAACACCACAGGAAAACGGCTGCAAAGAAGTTCAGACTATTAGTCAGCGTTAAATACAGCAGAGAATATTACCTCCAAGGTAGCTGATTTCTCGGCGGGGAGGTGGAGTTGCAGTCCGGCCTTTAAGGTGGTGGTGATGTGGATGAGTGACAGCTGGTGCTGATGACGAGTGACAGCTGTCACTCCCGGTTGCTATGACGCCCTCTCGTGCTTGAAGCCCACACTTCAAGCAGGGCACCATCTGGTGGTGGTGGGCCAGCAGTACCTCCTCTTCAGCGGCCCACACAACAGCAGGTCTGACAGAAAAAAAGTTCAGTTTTCGGAGAAGATAAATTCTGATGTGATTTTTTTTTTTTCAGCTTGCTTTGTGGCAGTGGAGATTTTACACTGTGTGAGCAGCATGTGTGGGCAGACACGCCCCCTCCCACCCCCAAACACTTGCACCATGTGCCATGCATGTAACCGTCAAGATAGGGCCCCACAGTATGTCTTCTGTGTTCCACTATTTACTGAGTGATTTGTTCCAAATAGGTTCCATGTTGTTTAACAGGAACTAAAAATCTGACTTTGGAAACTGCCTCCTCATATTCAGCTTTTGATCTCAAATGCCTTGAACAAATGTTTGGAGCTCATTAAACATGTTTGGTTTTGTTTCAAGCTTTTTAACAGTAGCGGGCGTTTTAGAGCAGCTGGTCGTTTTCGGTGAACTGTTGGTCTGTTTGTCTCGTTGTGTTGTTGATGTGCTGAAGCCTTTTTGCATTTTTTGTTGCCGCGGGCTATAGCGGAGTGTTTCCTGTGTCAGTGTTGGTCAGCATTTGTGGTTCCCTGTGTGTGCACGCTCTCAACGTGTGTGTGTGCATGTGTTACTCTTCCTCTGTGAGTGTGTGTGTGTGTGTGTGTGTGTGTGTGTATGTATGTTGAGGGTGATCCAGGTCGGCTGCTCCTCGCTTTGCATCTCAGCGCACACGTTACCCGACTGTGTGTGTCCCAGTGTGCTGGATGCAGGGTGGGGGGGCAGGGTGAGGGGGTGGAGAGATGATGAGGGGGCAGTTAGTCTCCTGTGAATGGACCCCAAGTGTCTCCTAGCAACAGGCTCATTTGGAAGTGGGATAGAGACAGAAGAAGAGGCACAGAGCCCCCCCCAAAAAAAATAGACAGAAAGAGAACAAGAGATGCAGCCGGTCTGGAGTGGAGGACAGATGTTACGACACAGTGATCCAGGATCAATATCGGTGGCCAAATAGGACAGATCCACAGCAGATAATACTACTTTTATTTATGTTAGGGTCTTTGGATACTAGAAGGTCACTCGGAGAGCTCGTTCCTCTGCTGAGGTCCGACATTCGTCTTTATACCATCTGTTAGTTTATCAAAGTGAGACAGTTTGTCCTTTGATCTGTTCTCTGACTTTCTTGCCTTGAGACACGGTCTGAAACGTTCCTGTCATCTCTTTCTTTTCAAATGTGAAGGGGGTTCTTTGTTTTCCACTGTGAGGTGTTTGGTTGTTCTTGTTTCATCACATCATCTCATATGTTTTTTTTTTATCACTTTCTTTAATATTGTGATGCACTTTGCCCTTTATCTTTCTGGCTTTTTGACATGTTTGATTGCTAAAAGCCTTCTCATTGTCAGGCGGTTGGTCCTTTGATCTCTTAAACGTTATCTGTTATCACGTGATCGGACAGTTTTCTTGCTTTTGTATTGTCGTGTTTTGCCCTTTGATCTATTTAACTTTCTTGCTTCATGACGTCATTTGACATGTTCCTTTTATCTCTTTTTTTCTGTTGTGAGATGGTTTGCCAAACATCTCTAATGTTCTTTATTAAAAATGATTGTATACTGTATCTCTTTCCAGTTCAAATATAATATACTTTTTCTTGACAAAAATAAATAAATAAATAAAAAAATACATTTGCACCAAATTTCTTTAAAATCCGTTCACGTATTTTTTGAAATATCATGCAATTAAACAAAAGTTGTCTGAAGCAATAACTGATGGCAGACTTCTGAAAGTAACACAGTTTTAACTTGTGTCATTGTTGTCTTAAGAGCACCATTGTTGAAAAATGTTTGTCCATAAAATGACTTTATAAACCAGAAATGTGCAGAAGAACAGAAGCTCAGCTCTGACGGCCCGCTTTTTGGTCATATTTACATATTTTAATGTTCTTTTGCTTGTCACACCCACTGCACAGGATGCTCATGTGTTCATCCAGGCCACACACACACACACACACACACACACGTTTGTTGGCTCACTGGAGTGCAGACGGACAGATCTGCCCTCGCACCTCCTGCTCTCTGACTTTCACCCTTGTTTTTGGCCAGTTGGACGTTTGGTTGTGGGGGCGGGGTTTAGTCTGTGCTGTGCCTTAAGGTGTCTCCTGAGCATGCACACACACACACACACACACACACACACACACACACACACACACACACACACACACACACACACCCATCCTGTGGCCCACATAGATGAGTGAGTGTGTGCGCACGCTGTCACATAGGCTCCACTCCTGGGCTGCTGATGTGCCCTTCAACCACAAGAAGGAGGGCGAAGAGGAGGTGGGGGGGGGGGGGGGTGTCGGGGGGGTCCTGTGTGTAGATGGAGTTCCTGAAAATATCTGTACGACTGTGTTTGTGATGTGTGTGTGTGTGTGGGGGTTGGGGGGGGGGGGTCGGGTGTGTGAGTGTGCACGCTGATTTGATGTCACTCTGTCTCAGTATCGGTGACATCGAGCGGCGAAGCAGACACTGCAGGACAGACATGTCCTCTTGTCCTGTCTCTTCTCAGTTTTTTCTTTTTTTTTTTTTTTGACCTGGAGCCTGTTGTTCTCGACTGCTCCTGATGTGCCAGAGAGACAAAGGACACAGTGTGTCTGGACACTGTAAACTCCCCCCAACCACAATAGCTGTTGTCCTCCATGGCAGTGGGACAGAGACGGTAGTGACGTGTAATTCCAGCCCAGTCTCACGTTTTTGTTTTTTTTTTTTGTCCTCCCATCACAAAATGATTCAAATTTTCGTGACGGGTTTTTTTTTTTTTTTTAAACTCACTATTACTAACCCTACTCCCAACCCCAACCCTAACCTTAACCATACCCCCCCCCCCCCCCCACACACACACACACACTTCAAGTTTTAATTGCATGCAGCCATCACGGAATGAATTAGAATGAATTTGTGCTGCCACGATGAAAAGTTTGCACTTTTCATGACAATATGACGAACCAGTAGATGAATTCATGCTGCTGAATCGCGACAATCCGTGAGACTGAGTTAATTCACAATGTTTAACTCAACACTCTCAGCGTCCAGATCTGCTGGACGACCAAAATATCTGATCCACAGCAAATAAATTCTGTTTTGATTTTTTTGACCTAAAACAGACCCAAAGATCATCCACCCATCATTTTTATGACACCTTTAATATCATCTTCTCCTGAAAAACAGAGAACACGCAAAAGCTAACACATTCTCATTCAAACCTTTCCACGGTGCTTACATTTTGACATTTCGTCAGACACAGAGCGTCTGCCACGAGCGCAGGCAGGTACAAACGAATGGCGACTGCCGCCCAAATACCCTGAATGTGGCACGAAGCCTGAATGGGTTCAGGCAAAGTCAGACGCCATTTGTGTGATATCTGATGGCTTCATCTAATTCAAGCTCTATCTGTGTGGCATTCAATGGCATTCGCTCAATTTCGACGCCATTTATGTGGCATCCGGGCGCCATTCGTGTGGCATTCGATAGCATTCTGTCAAATCAGTTGACATTCGTGTTGCCTGGGGGGGCTACAAGTCATACTCAGACGGCATTCGTGATGCTCGAAGGGTCCACACGACACACTCGATGGACATTTGTGTTGCTCGGGGGGGTCGCACAACACAGACGGTTGGCATCTGTGTTGCACTCAGCCCCCACTTGGGACATCCTGGGGCCATGCATGTGTGGTCCACCTCGTCCGTGCACCTCCCGGGCCCATTATGGTATGTTTGCGGGCCCCATTTAGATTGCTTTGACTGCTGTCAGGGTGTTTGTTTCAACCGCTTCAGAAGCAGTCAGACTGCAGGCATGCAGCTCCTCGCCGCCCTTCAGTTTTCGCCACCTCAACCACACCTCGACAGCCGCGCAAATGAGTGCACTGCAACTGCTGTTGTACAGTAGTGTTCAGAATAATAGTAGTGCTATATGACTAAAAAGATTAATCCAGGTTTTGAGTATATTTCTTATTGTTACATGGGAAACAAGGTACCAGTAGATTCAGTAGATTCTCACAAATCCAACAAGACCAAGCATTCATGATATGCACACTCTTAAGGCTATGAAATTGGGCTATTAGTAAAAAAAAAAAAGTACAAAAGGTGGTGTTCACAATAATAGTAGTGTGGCATTCAGTCAGTGAGTTCATCAGTTTTGTGGAACAAACAGGTGTGAATCAGGTGTCCCCTATTTAAGGATGAAACCAGCACCTGTTGAACATGCTTTTCTCTTTGAAAGCCTGAGGAAAATGGGACGTTCAAGACATTGTTCAGAAGAACAGCGTAGTTTGATTATAAAGTTGATTGAAGAGGGGAAAACTTATACGCAGGTGCAAAAAGTTATAGGCTGTTAATCTACAATGATCTCCAATGCTTTAAAATGGATTTTAAAAAAAAGACGCGTGGAAGAAAACAGAAAACAACCATCAAAATGGATAGAAGAATAACCAGAATGGCAAAGGCTCACCCATTGATCAGCTCCAGGATGATCAAAGACAGTCTGGAATTACCTGTAAGTGCTGTGACAGTTAGAAGACGTCTGTGTGAAGCAAATTTATTTGCAAGAATCCTCCACAAAGTCCCTCTGTTAAATAAAAGACATGTGCAGAAGAGGTTACAATTTGCCAAAGAACACATCAACTGGCCTAAAGAGAAATGGAGGAATATTCTGTGGACTGATGAGAGTAAAATTGTTCTTTTTGGGTCCAAGGGCCGCAGACAGTTTGTGAGACGACCCCCAAACTCTGAATTCAAGCCACAGTTCACAGTGAAGACACAGTGAAGCATGGTGGTGCAAGCATCATGATATGGGCATGTTTCTCCTACTACAACAAGACAATGAGCAAAATCTTGGTTCCAAACAACAAAATTAATGTTTTGGAGTGGCCTGCCCAATCCCCGGACATAAATCCAATTGAGAACTTGTGGGGTGACACCAAAAAAGCTGTTTCTGAAGCAAAACCAAGAAATGTGAATGAATTGTGTAATGTTGTTAAAGAATCTTGGAGTGGAATAACAGCTGAAAGGTGCCACAAGTTGGTTGACTCCATGCCTCGCAGATGTGAAGAAATCATGAAAAACTGTGGTTATACAACTAAATACTAGTTTAGTGATTCACAGGATTGCTAAAAAAGCAGTTTGAACATAATAGTTTTGAGTTTGTAGCATCAACAGCAGATACTACTATTATTGTGAACACCCCCTTTTCTACTTTTTTTTACTAATAGCTCAATTTCATAGCCTTAAGAGTGTGTATATCATGAATGCTTGGTCTTGTTGGATTTGTGAGAATCTACTGGTACCTTGTTTCCCATGTAACAATAAGAAATATACTCAAAACCTGGATTAATCTTTTTACTCACATAACACTACTATTATTCTGAACACTACTGTAGGTCTTTGGATTGCATGTTGACTTTGGCCAAGTGGCCAAAGTCAACATGCAATCCAGCACATGCACTCCATGGAATGTGGAGTGCATGTGCTGTGCCCACTATGTACGAGGCATTCGACTGTAGCTCTGCTTTTCATGAATGTCATTTGAGTCCTCGTTCGTGTGCCATTCTGCCTCATTCATGTTCAAAACACTTGCAGAGGTGTTCTTTGATGCATTTGACCACATAACTGTGGTAGTGGAAAAAAAAACATTCATTATTTGTTTTATATAACACCTAAAATAGATCCTTGTTATTTGATATTTTATTAATTTATAAACAAGAGAAAAGGGATGTACATTTTTGCAGACGTGGGACGAAATCACTGTCAAGTCACTCTCAAGTCATCAATCTGCAAGTCTCAAGTCAAGTCTCAAGTCAGCTTGCAAACAATTGGTGGTCATTATGACTTGGGACTTGACTTGAGACTTGCAGATTCATGACTTGAGAGTGACTTGCTGGTGACTTCGTCTTCTTCTGCATTTTGGGGTGTGTCACTGCTCCTTTGAGGTTCCAAACAGTCCAACAGGAACATTAAATAGCAATCCAATCCAATCCAAAATTGTTCTCAGTCCACTTGTAAAAACAGTCAAATAGTTGGCTGCTGTCTGCTTTCCTCAGTCCAGTGAAAAATCACAACAGAAATTTGTGGAGCTCTTCATCCGACAGCACTTCTGCTTCAGCGAGAGACGTCCCAGCGAATACTGCCAATGCCTCCAGATGAGGCATGTGAATCTCATCACTGGCAACGATTTGATACGCATCTCAATACACACTGCTAGCGATATGATACATATAGTGATACTGACAATACAATACGATATGATTGATCCCTGCAAAGAAATTATCCCAAAATTTTAAATAGGAAACAAGAAGTTGATTATAGTTCATTATGGTACTGTGGTATTCATCTTCTTCTTCTGATTTTACTAGAGGAAGAGAATTTTTTTTTTTACTCCCTATTAAGCAGAAAATTTACCAGATTCAACATTATGGAACAGGAATTAGTTCCCTCATATGTGGAACCTGCTTCATCACACTGTCATGTTATGGGGTAAAAACGGCAAAAATGGTGACCAAGGTCGATTTCAGTTTGTACAGGGGTCAAAAGTTAAAGTTGCTCCAATTTTGGTAAAACTTGGTGCAAATTATTGGTTGAGCTAATAGGACTAATAAATGGAATAGTTTTGACTGTGTTGAATGTTTGGTCTCCAAAGTAAAGGTCAAACAATGTTGACATTCACTGGATTCTATGATATGTGACAGTCTTAACCCATAACATGATAACTAAGCATGACTCATGGTCCAAACTATTCCTTTTTAAAACCTATTAATTCAATCAATACTTTGTATCACTTTTTACCAGAATTCGAGCAACTTTAACTTTTGATCCCTGTGCAAACTTGATCAGACAAATAATGTGGTATATTTTTCAGTATGATTGAAGCATGTTTTAATTTTGACCCCTGTGTAATTCTTCAATTGACCCCTACCTGGCTGCCTACTGAAAATTCAAATGGCCAATCATTTTTTTTTTTTTGTTTTTTTTTGTTTTTTTTTCAAAAGAATAATGTCTAAGGTGTATTTGTGCCGAATTTGGTGCTTCTGTCACCATTTGTTGGGAAGGTGTCGTAACACGGACCCACAACAGGGGGCGCAAGTGAACGGACAATGGATAAGAAAAGGAGTAACAATTTAATGTTGCGAAAGTACACAACGGAATACAAACAGAAATAACAGGTGCCAATTGTATACAAGAGGACAGTGGGCAGGCTCGAAGATAGGAGACCTCTGATGAACGAGGAGCCGGGGCCCACACCGCTTCCACCACCAACGGCCTGAAGAACACCGGAGCCGCCAAGTCCTGAATCCCCAGGTGGTCTCTGTCCTCCGTTGTCGGCCCTGGTACTGCTGGCAAAGAAGAAACAGAAGGAGGTGAGTGTGAGTCCTCACACCCAGCAACCTTTACACTCAAAGTCTCTGGGAGGGAAAACCTCCACCTCCAGATACGTTTCTCTCGTGCAGCTCCTGTTGGTCCCTCTTCTGGATCACCACAGGAATGCGGCTGCACACAGAACAAAGTTTAGACAATCGATAAGTCAGCAGAGAAATTACCTTTGTGGTAGATGATTTCTCGGCGAGGAGGTGGAGTTGTGATCCGCTTCTTGTAAGGAGGTTAATGAGAGACAGCTGGTGAGGTTGACAGGTGACAGCTGTCACTTCCAATAGCTCTGGCGCCCTCTCATGCTTGAAGCCCGCACTCCAAGCAGGGCGCCGACTGGTGGTGGTGGGCCAGCAGTACCTCCTCTTCAGCGGCCCACACAACACCATTTGCAGGATTCCTCTGTAAATATTCTGTTATCTGTTGCACTACTAACAGCAGCAATCCATATAATAAGTGCTGTGTTTTCCGATGGTTTGGATTATGATTTGGGTGAAGTTGTGGTCCATGAATTAGATTGTTTATGTGTTTTGGCATTTGACTTGTTGCATTCTTTCATGATGAATGCACTTACACATGGGCACATGTGTAAAAGCTAAAAGTCACCTCAAATCTGTAGAAGAAATATCCACTTACCAGCCAACTTTTCTATCAATCACTCACCAATGTGTCTATTGTTTTTTTTTTTTTTCTGCCTGTAGATATTGTACAGATTTATTCTCAAACCCTCACAAACTTTGCTCTTTGTTTTAACTTTGATCCATCACCAATTAAAGCACATTCGTGTCACTCTGGAGCACAACCACGTGAGTGGACCTCAGACGTCGCCATCACACTTGTTTGCTTTGACCACAAATTTTCAGCTAAAAGTACCTTTTGATGAGATGAGACTTCACGTCATCATGTTTGATGATATTTGGACATGCTGCACTCCTTTGTCTTTGCTTTGTCTCCTTTTTGGTTTTGTCCTCGTCTCCTTGTGCCGCTGATGTTTAGCAGCAGCAGCAGCAAAACATCCCATTATCTTTCTTTGCTTCTTTCTTGTGTTTCACACCCTCCTCCTCTCTGCCATGCATTTTTGTAACGGTACCGGGGACGGATGAAGGGTTGGGGGGGCTCATTGGAAACATCCTTTGTGACAAGCGGCAACTTGTTACCATAGCAACACTTATTACCTGCACCCCAAGATAAGCCCGGGTAGAGCCAAAGAGAGAGAGTCAAGATATACTACTGTATATCTTGACTTGACTGTGTGCACGTATGAAAGTGCATGTGTGTGTGCACGTGCAGCCAAAAAGCTTCAGCTCATTGACTCATCATTAAATACTTGACATCTGGTAAAGGCCACGCTGGGAACAAGGCTGAGGAATAATGAGGACATACACACACGCACATGCACACACACACACTGCCCGCTCCAGAGGTTGTTTTTGTGGTGGGGTCACATTTATTTTTGGGGTGCAATATTTTGCACCCACAATATTTTGGGGTCCTTTAAAACAACTCATGCAGTGCCCGGAGGAAATTTGTATTCCTGTAGAAAATTGGGAACTTAAGTAGATTTCTGATGGATGGTTGTATGAGGCTGTGTTTGAAGGTGGGATGTACAATGAAGTGTACTTACATTATATTATTATTTGAATATAGTATTTCATATTGTTTTAAAAAATCGGTTTTATTATCAATTATATGAAAATAAAAGGATTCCTATTAAATGGGTTGTTGGAAGAGACTCAGACAAAATTAAGCAGCACATTTAGAACATATGAATCAGCAAATCAGTATCCCACCTCCTGAACACAGTTTATTTAAGCTTGAATTCACAGCAAATATTAAAGGATTATTAACTAACTGCTCGGTCTGTACAGGGAAATATCAGACCGACGTGTTATCAGTACATACTGTGTGAAAAACACGGAGGTCTGACATTCCCGTACAGACCGAGCTAGCAAGGTTAATAATTTGTTTATTATATGGCTATTTTTAATATATATATATATATATATATATAAAAACACACGAACTTAGAGTATCACCTGAATATGAAAGCTGCTGACTCCTCGTAGTCAGACCTGTTCGCTTCACCTCCATGAAGAACTTGCTAACAGACGGTCCGGTCGTTAGCTGGTAAGTTTTCAATTGGTGTGTTTTTTCAGATGCTGTTTAGAAATTTATGTAGTACGTTCATGTCCGACTTGGATTTTCTAATCGTGTTTTTAGCTTCCTGGTTAGTAAAGAAAATATGTATTGTGGACCGATTGTCATTGTAAGCGGTCCAGATGTGCGAAAATATCTGACCATTAATCAGCCAATCAGAGCGCGCATAGCGTCAGAGCCATATAATAAAAAAAGTTATTCAGCTTATGTACTTACTGAAATGTTGTACAAATAGTGGGAAATTTGTTGGTGTTGGCAAAAACGGATTTTAGCTAATGTCTCCTCAGTGTTGTCAATAGCCCAGTCACTCGGCTCACGACGATTCCTTAAAGTAGACCTGCTTTAAAATAAATGTGGTCAGACTCAGAAAGAAATAGCTGATATGTGTTTATAAGACCCTTATGAATGCAGTAAAGTAAATCTGCAAGCCCAAATTTGTAATTCAGCAGAGAAATCATTGTTTAAAAATGACAAATGTGCAGCTAAAATTTGGCCCTCTGCTGCCGTGACGTAAGGGAGAAGACAGAGCGCTAGCACCTTCAGTCCGATCCTGCGCATTGAGTGAATGCAATACTAGCTATTTCTCAATTGAAATTAATTTTATCTGTTAGTAATGTTACTGTTATACACATCCTGGTTTCAACATCCAAAAGCAAGCTGCAATGAATGCGAGATACAGCTCTGCATGCTCAGATCAGCGGCGACATCGACAGCGGACGACGTTCTTCCCCGACCCTTACTGCGCCAGCCCGCTCGCTAGTGCGGAAGTCCCGAAAATATCATTTTTATGCAGTCCATAAACATTTAGTCTTAGAGCAAGATAATATAAAACTCACCAGTAATTGTTTTTTACGGGGAAATATGATTGAATATAGATCTAGTCTAAAGGCAAAACAATCATAAACAACCTCGAAACGGCAGTAGGCTAAAGACAGTAGATTTTCAGTGCGACACCACTCAATCAAATGGGTGTATGAAAAAGTCCACAAAAATTCTTTTCAGGCAAAAATAAAAGAAATGTGTACGCACCAAACGTACCGCAAGACAGTATGAAGTTTTAAAAAAAGTCGACCCTTCCGTATAAGGCCTGGTTCACGTCAGGATAATTAGGCTGATATCGGACCCGATCTTCCCCTTCCGACAATCTTAAGGACACCCCGACAATCGTGATGACGCTAAAGATAATCTTATCAGATATTCCTCCTGTGTGTGGTGTGTTAAGAGCGCTCTGATCTGCTCGGAAGGATGTCAGGGGCGCTCCGATCGCAAATCGGGGATATTCAACATGTTGGATTTTTTTGGCCCAATATCGCAGTGTGTGTTGGGTTCTCTGACCAAAACGAGCACACAGCCTGCTGAATGTGACGTGTAGCTAATCAGAAAGTGAGGTGACGGACATATGGAGCGGAAAATAAAATCAAAACAGCTGTTCTGACTTACAGAAAGTCCGGTGGTTGCGCCGTCTCCACTCCTTTAAAGAACACCTTTTCTTTTTCTTTTTGTATTGTTTTTTTCTCTCTGTTTTAAATAGTCCACAAAGTATCTCCGTTTGTTTACTCTGAAGTCACGTTTAATCTCGAGAGATTTTACGAAATTTCCTGTCTGAGTTGTGAATGTTCGTGTGTGAAATCTGTTCATGTGTGTTGTTGTTGTCCTTACCGTGTGGCTGAACACCACACACTCTACCACCAAACTTGTTAGATCCATGATTTTTTATCTTCACGTGTGTGGTTTCTCAGGTTTTGGAATCCTAAAGATAATTTTAAAATCCTGTCGTGTGAACCAGGCTTAAGACAATAAAAAGGTGCTTTTGTAAGAGATGCAAACTGATGTAAATCCATAAATTACAGATGGCGCATGCAATGCATGCTGGGATAGTGTATTCTCTCTTACGTCACAGCAACGTCCCGGATGTGATGGCAGTTTTGCGGAAGGCCAAATTTTAGCTGTAAATTTGTCATTTTTTTAAACAAAGATTTCTCCGTTGAATGACAGATCTGGGCTTGCAGATTTACTTCACTACATTCAGAAGGATCTTATGTGTAAATACGTATAAGTCATTTTTTGGTCCAAAGATCTGACTGCATTTATTTCAAAGCAGGTCTACTTTAATGAAGGGAAAAAGTAAAAAAAAAAGTCACAGTTCACTGGACAAAAGAGCTTTATCACCGAACAGTCTGCGAAGCAAGAGCGCAAAAGGGACTAAAGAGGAACTTAACAAAACCGAAGCTAAGGATCTTGACGCTTTAAATGAAGAGCACCTGGAACCACAGCTGGAGCTGGAGTGTGTCTGTATCTCTGAGTTCCAGGACTCGGTGCTGGGATGGAGCTCATAGCGCCTGAGTCCTGGAGAAACTGCAGACAGAAGCTGTGGAGATTTGTGTGCACGCTGGTGGACACACCTGCTCTGGTTCCTTGTCCAGAACAAAAGAGGGATCATCTCCTTCATCATCCGAACCCTCACTGTCTGACGACATGCTGCGTGCTCTGTCTCACTCCAATTAAAAAAAAACTCTGGTGTGCCGTGGTCACTGCTGTATCACTGTTTTATGTTCTAAGCCCTATATATTGATTTATAACAGAAAACTGCCAAAAGGGGGAAATATAAGTGTAAAGATCACTGAATATATCAGAGCAGTAAACTGATCAGTGCATGTGAAGGCGCGCATTGACTCGTGCAGTTATTTCCACCAGCTGCAGCTGATGCACAATGTGAATTCTGCCTTCCAGAACAGCTCTTTATATAATCATTTGAATCATCTACCTGTTGCCACATGTAAAGAAGGGCTTGCTTATCATTCCTACACTCATATTGTTATATGTAATAAAAATAATAAGTGCACGCTTGAGCTGCTGCTGCGTTCATGTACCGTCGGAAGTTACACAACTCTTTTGTTGTTTCAAATTCAGCTGTTGCTTGTGGCAAAATAAGTAATTGTATCCACACAAAAGATTAATTCTGGCCCATATAAGGTGCCTGAGCCCATTGAAGCTGACCCCCACACAGATAAAAAAAAAATCCAAGCAAGCAGGCTGAGTTTGCCCTGTAATTTCTGACGTTACATGAACACAGCAGCAGTCTCAATGGTCACAAACCGGCTTCTGCACAGTGTGAAAACATTCAGCCAGTCGAACAAAGCCAAACTGAATAATAACGTTACAAAAACTAAACAAACAATTAAAAAAAACGTCAAGAACGACAGCAAAATGAAACACGGACGAATTGAGGTTTTCGTTGCCCTTCGTTTAAATTTTTCAACAGTTTAAAAATCCTGACGAAGCGCCAACTGCAGGAACGAAGCTGCGCGAAGGTTAAACGATGCCAACGAAAGTCCAGATTTCTTGTTTCATCAGGGCTTCGTTGCCCTTCGTTAAGTGCTGTGTGACTGGGCCATAAGTTAAACTCGCAAGGAACAGTGACAGCATGCATTTCACAGTAAACGTATTTGCTGGGATGCTGGCATTAAATGTTTTATTGTGAAATGGTGCAAGCAACATGAACTATCTGATGTTGCTTAACTTTGCTACCAGTAACCTCAGCGAGCCACGCCATCTTGGAAGTACGAATGTTGCAATGTTAATCAAAATAAAGATTTCAAAATAAAGGTTTTGAAAATTAATTCCCAAAATTTTCATAATAATGGATACACATCATTGTGCTATGTGTAAGCTATATCCGAAAACTGAGACCAATCTGACAAATAGCGAGACGTTGGAGCCACATGCTCTCACTCACACAGACGCTTCTTGCTTTATAGATCGACGTAGCAAAAGCAAGAAACTACACACAGACACAAAATAATCAATATCTGCAGATGGACGGATTCATCTGGACCTGCTGACCACAAATACGTTCGTCATGTTAGTCGATTGTCTGCGACACTCTGAAGTGAGGCTGGAGGATGCTCCCGTTTTTTGCATTTTGTGACCGTGAACCACAGTTGGCCCTCAGCTCGCCACTCGCTCCAGGATCCTCACTCTGTTCACCAGAGACTCAATTAATGTTCCAAACTCTTCTTTGCTCCAAACCATATTCCGTCTCTCACTCTCACACACACACACACACACACACACACACACACACACACACACACACACACACACACACACACACACACACACACACACACACACACACACACACACACACACACACACACACACACACACAGAACTGCCCTGTGAGGTCAGCTTCCTTTGGTTGCCATGGTAATGTCAGCAGGTTGCATCCTGTGCTACTGGTTTGCAGCTATGGGTTCGGTTCCTGGAGCAGGTCAGATGAAGCGGGCTCCGTCTAATTCCTGTCTACTCAGTTATTCATGTGTAATTATAAATGATGAATACTGTGTGTGTGTGTGTGTGTGTGTGTGTAAGGCCCTTCTCCCCAATCACTCAATTTTGACGGGCCAATCAACTGAATGTACTCCAGTTGGAGTGTGCACAGGTGTGTGTGTTATTGATTTACCATCAAAGCAAATGACACACAAACATTTTATTCCATTTTAAACATCTGACTGAGGAAAATGGCATAAAATGTGACTGCAGTTTATTTGTACTTATTTACTAATTATTGATTATGCTAAGTATGAGACATACAGTACATCTGGAAAGTATTCACAGCACTCCACTTATTATTGCAAAATGAATAAATTTTTTTTTTCCTAAAAATTCTACACACAATACTGCACAATGACATTGTGAAAAAGTTTATTGGAGATTTTTGCAAATTAAAAAACAAACCACAATACTAAAAAAGACTGAAGTTAAGAGGCTTATGGTGTTTTGTTTTTGTTTTTTGTCATTTGAGTAAATGTTCAATTTTGGGCCGAGTTATGGTCAGAGGTCAAGTGTTCTGTCATGCCACAGTTAAAGTTTACCTCATGCTTTTGTGTTTGTTTGGGTGTGTGTGCATGTATTTTGATATTAGTAACGACTAGCAACAACAACATGAATCCTGATACACCTAACCACATCACACAGTCATGCAGAATGGCGTCGGAATTATGAATCGGCGCACAAAAGTTCTGACAGCCATCTGCACAAGTAGACACAATTGGTCGGCGGCCCATAGTGTGATGCACATGTTCAAAACCCTCTGGGCGCCATCGAGATGGGACACCTATCCGACGGCGGGCCATGTGTAATCTGCCGACCATCTGACTGTAGGTATGGCTATTGAAAAGATTTTATCGACATCGTTAACATTATCGATTCTGCTTATTGATCCGATTCCCTATTGATTCCGCTTATCGATACCTCGTGTCACTTTTCTGTGTACTAAAGTAGGCTTTACAGGTTTTCTTGTTAACAACATTTTACTGAGTCTTAAAGTAAATAAATATGAATGAAATATGGATCCTTAACCCTCTGGGGCCGACGCCGTCGTATACAACGGCTAAGACCAAGCTTTACTAAATTATAAATAACTTTTTAATGATATGAGATAGAAACTTACTTTTGTTTTTTTGCTGAAAAGTTAACTCTGTGGACTTACAAGCCAGCCATTGGCCATCTTTGTACTCCTCATAGAAGCTGTGTGATGACGTGCGCAATGTGAGTGTCCATTCGGAATTGGTTCATTGTCACATGGTTTTCCAAAACCCAATCGTAGGGCAGTTTTACCTCACGTGAAAAGCCAAAGATCATTTTCAGGAGTGATATGTTACTAGTTGGCCCGTTTGAATAGCACCCTGGGTGCTCCAATGAGGACATACTATTCCAGTGCTCCCTGCACCATTACGCACAGCAAAAGTGAAAGCAGATGGAGAGCCTATGATGACAATCTCACGTGCTCAAACAAAGAGTGTGTAACTATCAGGATTGCTTCACTAGTTTGCATGTGAATGTTACTGGATAACTCTGTTGCTTTCTCAGCGTAAAGCACCGTTTACCATATCAGTGGACAACAAAACGCATAGACCATTTTGAATATATTGTTCAAAATATGCATTTGTGTTTATTGTTTGAACGTTTTTGTTGTACAGTCTTTCACACAAGACCTCAAATTACCTTTATAAAGTGTCAAAACAGTTGTTTATTATAGTTTGCTGTGTGTTTTGAATAAATGTGTGTGGAAAATTATTTTTCGCTTAATTTTTTCTTTGCCTATTTTTGATTGTAAACCTTTATTACACTTATAAAACACAACAAAAACATATATATTCTGAAAGCACAGGTTGTCCTGAAAAAAGTGGCAGTTCCTTTTGAAGTTACTAATTCTGACCAGACTCTGTCTTGGCAGAGAACCGCGCAGCGTTGGGAGCTATGCCAAAGGAATGGAGGACGAGTCTTGTTTCTTGACTGCAACAAGACAAGAGTCCCAGTTAGTGACTTTAATCCACACAAAAGTGACTCACGATTAATGGCTTTGAGAGGGGTTAAAAAGCTGACTTGCCGCTTCTGAAGAGCAGGGAATCAAAGAATCAACGAGTCAGTGGATCGAAGCATTGCTTCATTGATTCACACTTCAACCTGGAGTCGTGCTGCAGAAGCAGTTGATTACAGATCCGCTGCAAGTTCTGTAATCAGCATAGAGAAATTAATTTTCCAGACAAACACCCTCAAAAAGAACAGCTGCTCTGAAGGACCGATAAGGGAATCGTTAAGCAAAAAGGCTATTGATGTCAGTGGATCGAATCAATTCTTAACAATACCCGAAAACAACCAGTTCTCGATACCCAACCCTATCTGACCGCAATTTACATATTCCGATGGCAGCAAAACAGGATCCGAAACGATTTGAGCGCACACAGGGGAACCTCGAGATAGATCTGGCACTACAAAGCCTGCCGGTATGACCTAGTAGTGTAGTAATAGTAATGTACTTCGGATGATTCCGACAGGGCTGGCCACGCCTCTTTTCCTCCCGACTGTGTCGGATTCTGGCAATATTTGCCGCATCGGACATGGTTCCTCCACATTGTTGCTATGTGTGATGGGGGCTTTAAACAAACAAACAAACAAAATTTAAAATCATCATCTGTGGTGGTTCATTATAGAATTATTAAGTATACTTAATAATATTAAGTATATTAAAAAAATTATATGACAGACATAACTTTTATTATAGATGATAAAAGTTATGTCTGTCATATAATTTTATTCTTAAAATTGAGACGATGTGTGATCCAGTGTTATGGAGTAATGTCGGTGTGTCGTCGGGCAGCTTTAATGAGTTTGGCCTCCTCTGTCACCTCTTATTCACCAAAATCTCAGAATAAATGTCATCTGAACGCAAGTTCCCTCCAAAGTTGTCATTAAAGGCGTTTGAGGAATTCCTCGCGGGCAGCGTTTGATTGTATTTTTCTGTAGTCACTGTGGAGTGACTCGTTAAATTAAACCTTGTCATTAGTGGAGCTCTCCTGCTGAAATGTGGCAGTGTGGAAATAGTTTTTCATTTTGGCTTTGTTCCTTTTGTTCAGACATGAGTCAATAGATGTCGTTAAATTCACCCGTGTCAGAGATGATTGACAGCTCTGGCCTCCCTTTTCTGCAGTACTTCTATGGTCAGATCTTAGTTTCCTGCAGGTTGTTTCTTTCTAAATGGATTTGGTGTAATTAGTCATAATTAGATTCCTCGTTCATAAACCTGCACATCTTGGATTGCGTGGTTTTTTTTGTTTTTTTTCCCGGATGTTTCATGGAAGCTCCTCTCTCTTTGTGCACAGTGTGTGGACAGCATATCCGGCAGCGACTCATCCCTGAAGCGCGTGGCAGTGGTGGAGGATTTCTTCGATATCATCTACGAGATGCATGTGGAGATCGGCAGTGACCTCAGCAAAGCCCCAAAACACGCCGGACAGAAGAAGACCTACAAAGCTGTGAGCATTTTATCTTATTTTTTTAATAATTCCTTTGTGTGTGGCAGGACTGATGCAGCTTTCGGGTCCTCACTCATACATCTCCTGAACATGCCTCTCTGGTGCTCTGTTCCTCCTCATGTACCTCCACCTCACCATAATCACATCTGATCAAAAACTTAGACTGATTTTTCTTACAGATCTTCAGAACATTTCTGAAGCTGATTTTAATCATGAAAATTAGCTTAGTTTTGGTTAACGCCTCACTTCTGAACTCATTTCTCCAGCTCATAGATGTGTCTTGTCTGTTGTGTCCTAAATGGCCTTTTCGCACCAAGAGAAGGACATTAAACACCAAACACAAGTGATCTCAGTATGAACACTACATCTGAATGATGCAGACTTTTTCCTGGACCACTGCTTGAAGAAAGCATCTTCTTAAAATGACGGCAGTAGGTTTGAAAGTTTATTTTAAGTCCATCTTTAATCAGAAAACGTCTGTCTCATCCTTAATCGTAGCAGCCTGTACCTCCACCTTGCTGATGCCTGACTTGAGGTGGTGCTCTGTGTCCATTAGTGATCCATCCATCCATTTGGTCCATCAAGTCACAAAACCTGAAAAAACCTAAAAAAAAAACTAAAAAAAATCTGTCTTCAAATATTTCTTCTCCCAGTCTTGACATTTCATCTTGTCATTCTTGTTCAGTGGTGATCGTGTTTCGGCCTTCCTTACGTTGGCCGTGTTCCCGAGCACTGAATACCTGGTACATCTGGATGCTTCAGGTAGGTTATAATTCTGGAATATGGTAGCACTGGAGGATAATGGGTTCTTGGTAGCTTCATGTTTAGTTTTTCTCAAGTCTTTTACAGTTTTGTTTCCTGTGTCCCTTTTGACTATTTGCAACAAAATGTTTCATTGTTCATATGTTCATCACACCTCAGTAGTTTGGCCATTTTCCAAAAGGCATTCCATAATTTATACCGGTTGGCCATCGAGTATTGCGAAGGCTTTGCATCTGGCTGTCCATCCATCTGTCCTCCTGTCTGTCTGCCTGTGCTCAGCATAGGTCCAGTCCTATTTCTGCCAGATTCTTCAAATTTACAGGGAACATTCTTGGGACGCAGACCTTGGACAGGTTCAAAGATACCTAACCTTCACCTATTTTAACAAGTATTTATTTTAAGAGGTTAAAAAGTCACATTCTGTTTGTCTGTTCAGTTGTGTTTTTGAGTGTCGGGCATGACAAGATGGATCTATGGATAGAGCGTCACTGTGACGTCAGTGGCTGGTCTCTCGAAAAATGCTTCATTTTGTGTGTTTATATACATTTCTCATATATTATGTAAATGCTAGCGAGAAATAAACACTTCTAAAACTGAAAACATTGTTTTTGGAATCTAATAACTCCTCTGAATTTATTTACAAGACATTTCGCTGACATTAGCATGGTGACGTCACAGGCTGGTAGCTAGCTGCAAAACATTTCATTTGTGTGTAAGTACAGTATATCATATCATGTCATATTATTCAAACGCTAGCAAGAGATAAACGCTACTAAAACTGAAAACACTGTTTTTGTAACCTGATAACACCTCTGGAGTAATTTACAAGACATTTAGCATGCATGTAGATGTTAGCATGCATGCTATCTTCCGCTAACTCAAAGCTAATTTCCTATGGAGTTAAATTTGTCTCATTAAAACTTGCAAATGCACAAAGGGTGATCAACAAATATTCCTTGATTTGCACAACTTCCATTCTTAAAACGTAAATATTGTTTTTGATTGACTGATTGATAGAGGGGCTTTATTGTACATAAGACAATAGGATCTTAGCAATTAAATAACTGCAAATTATAAAGAACACAATGCTCATACAGCCGAGGGTATTTTATCATTGCGTTATTACAGTTTCTCTCAATTGATAAAACACTGTTCCTGAAAAATAGCGCACATTTCCCAAAATATTGCACACTATTTCCCCAAAATAGGACACAATTCACAAAGCACTGCACACTTTACTGTCAAAATTAGCACGTCAAAAATTTAACTCCAGTTTAACTCCAGTCAAAATGTGCACACACTGATCAAAACTAGCACACTGTTCCCTCACTGTTTCCACATTAAGTGTAAAAAATGACATAGTCTCCAAAAATGACAACTAGAACACAAATGCAACTCACAATTGAGTCAGAGGGGACCATTACAGTCCCTGACTGTACATTACAAAATTAGAAATAATCATACAGTGCAATATTGTTCACAGTACAGTATACTGTATAACATTACAGTATTTACACCACATCTGCATCAGTTCTGTCAGCTTGATTAGACCACAGGACCTCATCAACATCACAAGCTATACTTTCTCTGGCCAGGCAACGTGGAAAGAAATACCTTGTGTGTCTGATGCATCAACAGACACATCATCACATGCCAAGTCCATTGACTGCAAAAGATTGTCATAAGTATATGGCTGCCGCTCATATACCTTCCACCTCCACGCTGAAAAGAATTCCTCTATAGGATTAAGGAAGGAGAATATGGTGGCAGAAAAACAACAATAAACTGAGGGTTCATATTGAACCATTCTCTAATTAGTAGCCCCCTATGAAAGCTTACATTGTCCCAGACAACAAAAACAGTGTCTCTTTGGAAAACACCCAGTTGCACCTGTCCCATCAGGGACTCACGAAGTCCATCTAAGAAAGTCTACAAACGCTGGGTGATGTATGAGCCCAGGACTGCATGATGGTGAGTGACTCCAAAATGGCTTATTGCCGCGCAGAGGGTTACATTGCCTCCACGCTGACCTGAGATGTTGACTATAGCCCGCTGTCCAGTGATGTTTCTTTCCCCCTCCTCCTCTTGGCCAGGTTGATTCTAGCCTCATCCACATAGATGTATTCATGTGGCCCATCATCAGAGTCCAATTGAAAAACCCTCTGGAATAAACATACACAAGACAAATGGGTCAGTCATGTTCACTTCCTGTAATGCAATAGCACGGGTGAATCTGAACTGTGCATTTGATTTTGAAAACAGGCTTTTTAGAACATTTCACAGTTCTATATTTATAGAATTGGAATAAGACCATGATATGATATGATTCATATGATATGAAAGTGTAATTTTATATATATTCACTTGTACATATTGGAATCACTGTTCTTTTACTCTGAGGGTGTTTCTTTCGAAGGGAACTCTGTAGACTTGCTTCATGCTGACTCTGTTTTTCTTCAGGATACGATCAGTGGTGGAGAGACTTACACTGTTGATGTCCCTGACATGGTTATTTTCTTGAATGATCTGTTGCTGAATTTTCCAAAGTTTGATTGTGTTATTTTGCACCACCATTTGGACTATTAAGGCCTCTTGGTGTTGGTTGAATAAAGGTGCTCGTCCTGCTGCAACACGCGGTCTTGCAACTCTACCTAAATAAATAAATATATAAATAAAGGGTCAAAATATATAATATACACTTTGTGTAAAGAATGTGTATAGAAGAGTTGCACATACCTGTTGTCCTCTTTAAATCATTGGATAATTGATCCAACAGTGTATCTGCTGAGGTTGGGTGTGACTCTTTGTCCTGCTTCTTTCAGGGTCATTCCATGAATCAACACATTATTGATCACAGTTTCTTGAATCTCATCTGAAATTCTCCTTCTTTGCATGGGTCTTTGTCTCTGTTGAAGCCTTGGCCTTGGTCTTTGTCTGGGTCGCAGGCCAGGATTAGGTGCACGGAGAGGTTCTGGACGAGGCTGAGGAGCAGGTTCTTCTCCTGGTTCTGGAGGAGGCTTAAGGGCAGGTTCAGGTTCTGGACGAGGCTGAAGAGCAGGTACTGGATCTGTACCAGGTCCATGGGCCGGTCCAGGTTCTGGTTCCAGCTCCGGTCTGGGTCGTCTTCCTCATCCACTTCTTGCTCCTGACATCCATTTTGAAGGCAGTGCTGCTTCCCAGCAGGTTCTATGCTCTGCTGTTCATTAGTGACAGTGCTTTCAGCTTTGACTTGTTGTGTCTTAATTATGAGAGCTGTGATGGAACAGTGTTCGCATTCTGCCTCCTAGTGTTCACTTTTTGAAAAACGTGTGCTATGACTGAAATGTTTGTTCAAATGAGCAAAAAAATGTGTGCAGTCTTTTTCTAACAGTGTGCAACAGTTTTGGGAGCAGTGTGTAAGCCATGAAATGTGTCCAGTATTTTGACGACAGAGTTCAGTTTTTTGAGAAATGTGTGCAGTCAGTTGGCGAATATGCATGTAGTCAATGGAATTTAGTGTCTTATAAGTTGAGAAAAACTGAAGTCTCTCTCTGTTTTTTTCTTTTTTTGTTTAAGCCCAGGAGCCAGTGAGGCTTGTCATGCACCCCCCAACATATTCTCACGGGTACCAAATTGTTCACTGAGGCCATCTGAAAAGCAAAGAAGATATATTCCCAAGAGAAAAACTAATTTGCAGTGTGTCAAAAGTGACCATTTCCATGGCAGATCTTCCAATTTCAAGATTTGCTGACTAGAACAGTGAACTGATTGTGATCTCTTTATGAAATTGGTATCAAAATGATGCTAATAAATGTCAAATTATTATACAAAAGATTTAGTTGAATTATCCAATTTAAATATCTATATATATTAATTAAAATCCCAATTGCTGCTTGCTGGGATTTTCACCAAAATCTTCAACCGGTCCCTGACACAGTCTGCTGTCCCGTCAAGCCTGAAGACCCCCACCATATTCCCCCTACCCAAGAAATCCCCCATAACCAGCTTCAATGACTACCGGCCTGTTGCACTCAAACCGATGGTGATGAAGTGTTTTGAAGAACTGGTTAGAAGTCACATCATGTCATTCAGAACTCCCACTCAAGAAGACCCATACCAATTCACTTACAAGGCCAACAGGTCAACAGAGGATGCTGTGGCCACTGCCGTCCACACCACGCTGACCCACCTGGAGCAACAGGGTAACTACGCCCGTCTTCTCTTCTTGGATTGTAGTTCAGCATTCAACACATCCTCCCCCATGACCTCGTGAGGAAACTGCTGAACCTTGGACTACCTCATTCCACATATCTTTGGATTAGACCATCTGAAAACCAAAAAAGATATATTCCCAAGAGAAAAACTAATTTGCGTTGTGTCAGAAGTGACCATTTCCATGGCAGATCTTCAAATTTCAAGATTTGTCAACTAGAACAATGAATGGAGTCCTTCCCCAAGAAATTTTCTTTGGGATATTTTGAAGAAATCAGAATCAAAATTAATAAATGACATATTATTATTCAAAGGCTTTATTTGAATGAGCTCATTTGAATATCCATGTACATTCATTAAAATCTCATTTTGGGTTGACATTTTGATAATTATCACACCTCACGTGTCTTGAGAAATACAGAATACCTTGTTTTGAAATATCGACCCAAAATTACAGATACAGATTCTTTGTTGTCATTGTAACGGGGTACAACGAAAGGTAAGGTGCAAGTCTTTCAGTGCAAACATAAACCTGAGTAAACCACACGCAGACTTGGAACGTCTGGGGAAGAAAATAAAATAAATGTAAAATGTTTATTTTCAAAAAAAAAAAGAAAGAAACAAGAGAGAGATTATGTTGTGAAAGTGTAGGAACACGGACCCACAACAGGGGGCGCAAATGAACGGACAATGGAGTAAGTCAAAATAACAACGCTTTACTGTTGTGAATGTGCACAACGAATACAACCAATCACGGAAATGAACAACAGTCAATTCACAAAAGTGTCGTGTGGGCAGGCTCGAAGATAGGAGACGCCTCTCCAAGGTAAGACCGGAACCACACGGCTTCCTCCGCCACAGGACCCCGGGAATACTGGAGCCGCCAAGTCCCGAACTCCCAGGTGGCCACTGCCTCCGCGTGTCGGACCTGGTACTGCTGGCAAGGAACAAAGGACAGTTAGATGGGGGCGCGTTTGCACCCAGGACTCCGAACAGCAGGGAAGTTACCTCCACCTCTTGTTGGAACAGTAATCCACAAACTAGCACAATCCAAAAAGATACACTCCGTTAGCTTCGATACGTTACCTCTCCGGTAGAAACGATATCTCGGCAATGAGGTGGAGGTGCCGTCCTGCTGATATACCCCACTGATGATTGCCGTCAGCTGTCTCAGGTGATGGGTGACAGCTGTCACCGTAGCTGCTCCCGTGAGGCGGCAGCGCCCTCTGGTGCCTGGAGCCCGCACTCCAGGCAGGGCGCCCTCTGGTGGTGGTGGGCCAGCAGTACCTCCTCTTCAGCGGCCCACACAACAGGACCCCCCCCCCTCAACGGGCGCCTCCTGGCGCCCGACCGGGCTTGTCCGGGTGGCGACGGTAGAAGTCGGCCAGGAGGGCCGGGTCCAGGATGAAGCTCTTCTTCACCCAGGAGCGTTCTTCGGGACCGTACCCCTCCCAGTCCACCAGATATTGAAAGCCCCGGCCCATCCGTCGGACGTCCAACAACCGGCGCACTGTCCAAGCCGGCTCGCCATCGATGATCCGGGCAGGAGGTGGTGCCGGACCGGGTGTACAGAGGGGCGAGGTGTGATGGGGCTTGAGCTTTGACACATGAAATACTGGATGGATCCGCAGTGAGGCTGGAAGCCGAAGCCTCACTGCGGCGGGATTGATGACCTTGAGAATTTTAAACGGTCCTATGTACCTGTCCTGCAGTTTTGGGGAGGCCACTTGTAGTGGGATGTCCTTGGTGGACAACCACACTTCCTGCCCGGGACGATACGTAGGGGCCGGGGTCCGCCGCCGGTCTGCATGGGTCTTCGCCCTCATCCGGGCCTTCAACAAAGCAGAACGGGCGGCACGCCACACCCGACGGCACTTCCGCAGGTGGGCCTGGACCGAGGGCACATCGACCTCTCCCTCAACCACTGGGAACAATGGGGGCTGATACCCCAAACACACCTCAAAGGGGGAGAGGCCGGTGGCTGATGACACTTGACTGTTATGGGCGTACTCGATCCAGGCCAGATGAGTACTCCAGGCCGCTGGGTGCGCGGCTGTCACACAATGCAGTGTTTGCTCCATTTCTTGATTGGCCCGCTCTGCTTGCCCGTTGGTCTGGGGGTGATACCCGGATGAGAGACTGACCGTGGCCCCCAGTTCCCGGCAAAAGCTCCTCCAGACATGCGAGGAGAACTGGGGACCGCGATCGGAGACGATGTCTGATGGTATCCCATGCAGGCGGACGACGTGGTGGACCAGGAGGTCCGCTGTCTCCTGGGCCGTTGGGAGCTTCGGGAGGGCCACGAAGTGGGCCGCCTTGGAGAATCGGTCCACTATCGTGAGGATGACGGTGTTTCCCTGGGACGGCGGGAGGCCCGTGACAAAATCCAGGCCGATGTGGGACCAGGGGCGATGAGGCACGGGCAGCGGCTGTAGCAGTCCCGGAGCCTTGCGATGGTCGGCCTTGCCCCTGGCGCAGGTGGTACAGGCCTGGATATAGTCCCGGACGTCGGCCTCCAGGGACGCCCACCAGAAGCGTTGCCGGACAACTGCCACGGTTCTTCGCACCCCTGGATGACAGGAGAGCTTAGAGCCGTGACAGAAGTCCAGGACTGCAGCCCTTGCCTCTGGTGGGACGTAAAATCTGTTCTTTGGTCCAGTCCCGGGGTCCGGGCTTCGTGCCAGGGCCTCCCGGACGGTTCTCTCTACGTCCCAGGTGAGGGTGGCCACGATAGTGGACTCCGGGATGATGGGTTCCGGTGGATCCGACAACTCCGCTTTGACCTCGTCTTCGTGTACCCGGGACAAGGCATCCGATTTCTGGTTCTTGGTCCCGGGCCGGTAGGTGATGCGGAAGTCAAAACGGCCGAAGAACAGTGACCAGCGGGCTTGCCTGGGATTCAGCCGCTTGGCGGTCCTGATATATTCCAGGTTCCGGTGGTCAGTGAAAACCGTGAATGGCACGGACGTTCCCTCCAACAGGTGTCTCCACTCTTCAAGAGCCTCTTTCACCGCAAGGAGTTCTCGGTTGCCGACGTCATAGTTCCGTTCAGCCGGGGTCAACCTGCGGGAAAAATAGGCACACGGATGAAGGACCTTATCGGTCTTCCCACTCTGGGACAGCACAGCTCCTATCCCTGAGTCCGAGGCGTCCACTTCAACCACTAACTGGCGACTAGGATCGGGCTGCACCAGAACGGGTGCAGACGAGAAGCGCCGTTTCAACTCCTTGAACGCGGCATCGCAACGATCCGACCAGGTGAAGGGGACTTTTGGTGAGGTCAGGGCTGTCAGGGGGCTAACAACCTGACTGTAGCCCTTAATGAACCTCCTGTAGAAATTCGCAAAGCCGAGGAACTGTTGCAGCTTCCTACGGCTTGTGGATTGGGGCCAGTCTCTCACCGCCGCAACCTTGGCCGGATCAGGAGCGACGGAGTTGGGGGAGATGATGAACCCCAGGAAGGACAAAGAGGTGCGGTGAAACTCACACTTCTCGCCCTTAACAAACAGCCGGTTCTCCAATAACCGCTGCAGGACCTGACGTACATGTCGGACATGGGTCTCAGGATCCGGAGAAAAGATGAGTATGTCGTCTAAATATACGAAGACGAATCGGTGCAGGAAGTCCCGCAAGACATCATTAACCAATGCTTGGAACGTCGCGGGAGCATTTGTAAGACCGAACGGCATGACCAGGTACTCAAAATGACCTAACGGGGTGTTAAATGCCGTCTTCCACTCGTCTCCCTTCCGGATCCGAACCAGGTGATACGCATTCCTAAGATCAAGCTTGGTGAATATCTTGGCTCCATGCAGGGGCGTGAACACCGAATCCAACAAGGGTAAGGGGTATCGGTTACGAACCGTGATTTCGTTCAGCCCCCTGTAATCGATGCATGGACGTAATCCGCCATCCTTTTTCCCCACAAAAAAGAAACCCGCACCCATCGGGGAGGTGGAATTCCGGATCAACCCGGCAGCCAAAGAGTCCCGGATGTAGGTCTCCATTGATTCACGTTCAGGTCGTGAGAGGTTGTACAGCCTACTGGATGGGAACTCAACGCCTGGAACCAAATCAATGGCACAATCATACGGGCGGTGCGGGGGAAGGGTGAGTGCCAGATCCTTGCTGAACACCTCCGCAAGGTCATGGTACTGCACCGGCACCGTCCCTAGATTGGGCGGGGCTCTGACCTCCTCCCTGGCCTGGGAACCGGGAGGAACCGAGGAACCTAAACATACCTGATGGCAGGTCTCGCTCCACTGAACCACTACCCCGGACGGCCAATCGATCCGGGGATTGTGTTTCAACATCCAGGGAAAACCTAAAATCACACGGGAGGTGGCCGGAGTCACGAAAAACTCGATTTCCTCCCGGTGATTCCCCGACACCACCAGAGTTACTGGTGGTGTTTTGTGAGTGATTGGAGGGAGTAGGGAGCCATCTAGCGCCCGTACCTGCACAGGCGAGGTAAGCGCCACCAGAGGGAACCCTATCTCCCTGGCCCATTTGCTGTCTAGCAAATTCCCTTCTGAGCCCGTGTCCACCAGTGCTGGGGCCTTCAGGGTTAAATCCTCATAAAGGATTGTAACTGGGAGTCGTGTGGCGATGTGGGTGTGTCCCACGTGAACGTCTCGGCCCACCCCTAGCCCAGTTTCTAGGGGCGGGCGTTGGTGTTTAACCGCTCGGGGCAGTCCCTTACTTGATGCTCAATCGAGCCACAAACAAAACACGCCCCGCGGGCCAGCCTCCTTTGTGTGACCGGTGCCCTAAATGTTGCTCTACTCGTGTCCATAGCTTCATCAGCAGGGGGGGCTGTAACCGCACGGAGCGCAGGGGCCGTGGAGTGTGGGGAGGGCGGAACGCGGTCGGAACCGGAAGGGAGAGGGACGACGCGTGCCTGGCCACGCCCTTCATCTCGTTCCCGACGGCGCTCATTTAACCGATTGTCTAAACGTATAACAAGATCGATAAGCCCATCTAAATCCCACGGTTCGTCCTTAGCCACCAGGTGCTCCTTGAGGACCAACGACAGTCCGTTTACGAAGGCGGCGCGGAGGGCAGCGCTATTCCAGCCGGACCTCGCAGCCGCGATGCGGAAGTCGACTGCATAGGCAGCTGCGCTCCGGCGCCCCTGTCTCATTGACAGCAGCACGGCTGAAGCGGTCTCTCCTCTATTAGGGTGATCGAACACCGTTCTGAGCTCCCTCACAAACCCATCATATGTCAGAAGGAGCCGTGAACTTTGCTCCCAGAGCGCTGTAGCCCAAGCGCGTGCCTCACCGCGAAGCAGATTTATCACATAAGCTACTTTGCTAGCGTCAGTCGCGTACATGACGGGACGCTGTGCGAAGACGAGGGAACACTCCATAAGAAAATCCGCGCACGTCTCCACACAGCCTCCGTACGGCTCTGGGGGGCTTATGTATGCTTCAGGGGAAGGTGGGAGGGGTCGTTGGGCAACCAGTGGAACGTCGCTGTTACGCACAGGTTCTATGGGAGGGAGACCCGCAGCGGTGCCCGGAGGGCGCGCTTCCACCTGTGCGGCGAGAGCCTCCACCCTGCGGTTCAGGAGGACGTTCTGCTTGGTCATCAAATCCAACCGAGTCGTGAAAGCGGTGAGGATCCGCTGCAACTCACCGATTACCCCTCCTGCGGACGCCTGTGCGCCTTGTTCTTCCATTGGCCGTTCAACAGCCGGTTGACGCCCCTCGGGATCCATGACGCTGGCCGAGATATCCTGTTGTGAAAGTGTAGGAACACGGACCCACAACAGGGGGCGCAAATGAACGGACAATGGAGTAAGTCAAAATAACAACGCTTTACTGTTGTGAATGTGCACAACGAATACAACCAATCACGGAAATGAACAACAGTCAATTCACAAAAGTGTCGTGTGGGCAGGCTCGAAGATAGGAGACGCCTCTCCAAGGTAAGACCGGAACCACACGGCTTCCTCCGCCACAGGACCCCGGGAATACTGGAGCCGCCAAGTCCCGAACTCCCAGGTGGCCACTGCCTCCGCGTGTCGGACCTGGTACTGCTGGCGAGGAACAAAGGACAGTTAGATGGGGGCGCGTTTGCACCCCGGACTCCGAACAGCAGGGAAGTTACCTCCACCTCTCGTTGGAACAGTAATCCACAAACTAGCACAATCCAAAAAGATACACTCCGTTAGCTTCGATACGTTACCTCTCCGGTAGAAACGATATCTCGGCAATGAGGTGGAGGTGCCGTCCTGCTGATATACCCCACTGATGATTGCCGTCAGCTGTCTCAGGTGATGGGTGACAGCTGTCACCGTAGCTGCTCCCGTGAGGCGGCAGCGCCCTCTGGTGCCTGGAGCCCGCACTCCAGGCAGGGCGCCCTCTGGTGGTGGTGGGCCAGCAGTACCTCCTCTTCAGCGGCCCACACAACAGATTACATATAAAAAGAGAGAAAAGTATGCACAGAACTGTGGATATTTTAGTGGCAGTGAATATTGCACATTAACAAATTTTGCACTCATTTCAAGTGTGTCATGTGACCTGGCTGTTTGGTTCCAGTGGCAGTCAAAGCTCTAACAGCAGTTGGATAGAAATTGTTTTTCAGTCTATTTGTACTTGCTTTAATGGCCCTGTACCATCTGCCTGATGGCATCAGCTCTAACAGAGAGTGTCCAGGGTGGGATGAGTCCTTTAGGATGGTGTTGGCTCTCCTGAGACAGTCCATGAAGATCCTCCAGTGTGGATATATGATCTCTGCCATTTTGGTAACCCTCTGAAGTTCTTTCCTGTTTGCCCCGTGCAGCTGGCAAACCACGTACAGAGGCAGTATGTGAGGATGCTCTCCATGATAGAATGGTAAAAAGACACGAGCAATCTCTGGTTTATGTTATTTTTCCTGAAGACTCTCAGAAAGTGGAGTCTTTGCTGTGCCTTCTTTACCAAGTGTGTGGTGTTCCTGTCCCAGGTCAGTTTCTCCTCTATGTGGACTCCCAGGAAACGGAAGTCTCTGCCCCTTTCCACACAGGTCCCCCCAATGGTAATGGGCTGAATGTCTGTTTTGTTTCTCCTGAAGTCTATGATTATCTCCTTGGTTTTGGATGTGTTCAGGGGCAGGTTATTCTCTACACCACACCATCAGCTGTTCCACCTCAACCAGGTAGACAGACTCGTCTCCTCCAGTGATACGGTCTACCAATGTGGTGTCATCCGCATACTTAATTCGCCGTTTCACAGTTGGGAATTTCACACCGTCTTGTAGTCCATGACTCACACGAGAGGTCAGTTTCAGTAGAGTTCCGGTTCAGGGCACAGTGTAAACTAACCTTGTGAAGTATGGCCAACAAGACAACATCAGGGCATGGCAGAAGTCCATCACAGGTGCTACAGTTCCTCTAGACAAGCCTCTCAACTTGGGAGAATGTGTCATCATCATCATCGCTTGTGATCGCGCATGATCGGCGCCATCCATATCCTCGCTTTTCCATCATTTACATGTGCTGGGAGAAGGCGGAACTCATCTGGTGCCGCAGTGCATTCTGGGAAGTGCAGGGGGCCACCAGAGGGATTATGGGAAACGTTAAAGTACTGAATGAAGGTGTTGCTGGTGGATAGGGGTGCAGTCAGAGGTGTGGAGGGTGAACAGCAGCGGGCTCAGCACGCAGCCTTGAGGGGAACCGGTGCTGAGTGTGAGAGCTGTGGATATGTGGGGGCCAATCCTGACTCTCTGTGAGCTATCTGACAGAAAGTCCTTAAGCCAAAGACATGTGGAATGAGGTAGTTCGAGATTCAACATTTTCCTCATGAGGCCATGGGGGAGGATGGTGTTGAAAGGTGAACTATAGTCCACAAACAGAAGACGGGCGTACTTACCCTGTTGCTCCATGTGGGTCAGCGTGGTGTGGAGGGCAGCAGCCACAGCATCCTCTGTTGACCTGTTGGCCTTGTAAGTGAATTGGTATGGGTCTTCTTGAGTGGGAGTTTTGAATTACATTATGTGACTTCTAACCAGTTTTTCTAAACACTTCATCACCATCGGTGTGAGTGCAACAGGCCGGTAGTCATTGAGGTTGGTTATAGGGGATTTCTTGGGAAGGGGGACTATGGTGGAGGTCTTCAGGCTTGACAGGACAGCAGACTGTGTCAGGGACCGGTTGAAAATTTTGGTGAAAATCCCAGCAAGCAGCAATTGGGATTTTAATTAATTTATATAGAAATTCAAATGAGATAATTCAACTAAATCTTTTGTATAATAATTTAGCAATTATTAGAATCATTTTGATACCAATTTTATCAAGAGATCACAATAATTGTTCATTGTTCTAGACCGCAAATCTTGAAATTTGAAGGTCTGCGACGAAAATGATCACTTTTGACACACTGCATATGAGTTGTTTTTCTAGGGAACATCTTTTTTTTTCGTTTTCAGATGACCCCAATGAACAATTTTGTACCCATGAAAATTTTTCTTGGGGTGGGGGTGGGGTCTAGAGAAGGTAGCTAAGTGGATAAGAAGCTGGCCTGTCAATATGTAGGCCTGGATTTGAATCCCACTTATGATACCTGTCTGTGTGTCAGGACAAGTCATGTCATCTACCATCTCCCAGTCCACCCAGCTGTAAATGGGTACTGGCCTTGGCTGGGGACGTAACCTGTGCTGGAATGGTGTCCCGTCCAGGGTGAGTCGCAGACTCTCGTCCACTTGATCCTATGTAAACCAGCAATAAGCACTGGCACAAACGGGCCTCCCGGGGGTGGGTGGAGGGTGTGCATGGTAAGCCTCAGCAGCTTCCGGGCTAAATTTGCCTGAGGGATGGGAACTGCCGAATAATTCTGCACACCTTGTTGTAGGATGTTAACCACTTTCTGTAACATACTGTGTAATCTAGTCTCCAGATTTCAGATTGTCTCTGATTCTTATACAGTTGTATGCAAAAGCTGGGCACCCCTGATCATTTTTATGATTTTTCTTTGTAAATCATTGGTTGTCTGGATCAGAAATGTCAGTTAAATATATCATATAGCAGACGAACACACATATTTGAGAAGTGAAATGAAGTTTCTAGTATTTACAGAAAGTGTGCAATAATTATTTAAACAAAATTAGACGGGTGCATGAATTTAGGCACCCTTGTCATTTTATTGATTTGAATAAATTTAGCACTAATTACTGGAACACAAAATTGGTTTGGTATGTTCATTGACCCTTGACCTCCTTACACAGGTGAATCCAATCATGAGAAAGGGTATTTAAGGTGGCTGTTTGCAAATATTTCCCCTCTTTGCATCTCTTCTAATGAGTGGCAACATGGGAGCCTCTAAACAACTCTCAAATGACCTGAAAACAAAGATTGTTCAACTTCATGGTTTCGGCAGAGGTGTCAAATCCGGCTTCAGACAATAAAATCTCTCCCATGTGTTGCTTCTACCTGTGCACCTAAAACAGGTGATCTCAGTAATTAGCTCATCCACCTGCCTGAAGAGCTCAACTAATTACAATCAGCTGGTTTATTGGGAAGATGGAACAAATATGTGGCTGGACATTTACTTTCTGAAGCTGGATTTGACACCTCTGGGTTTATGGGAAGGATACAAAAAGCTATCTCAGAGATTTCAGCTGTTAGTTTCCACTGTCAGGAACATAGTGAGGAAATGGAAGACCGCAGGCACAGTACTAGTTAAGGCCCGAAGTGGCAGGCCAAGAAAAATCTCAGATAAGATGAAGTGAAGGATGGTGAGAACAGTTATAGTCGACCCACAGCCTTGCTCCAATGACCTACAACATTATCTTGTATGATGCTGAAATGTAGAGGAAGCCTTTTCTGCGTACACGCCAAAAACAGTCTCGCTTGAGGTATGCTAAAGCACATTTGGACAAGCCAGCTTCATTTTGGAATGAGGTGCTGTGGACTGATGAAACTAACATTGAGTTATTTGGACATAACAAGGGGCGGTATGCATGGGTGAAAAGAACACAGCGTTCCAAGAAAAACACTTGTTACCTGCAGTAAAATTTGGAGGTGGTTCCACCATGCTGTGGGGCTGTGTGGCTAGTGCAGGTACTGGGAATCTTGTTAAAGTTGATGGTCACATGGATTCCAGTCAATATCAGCAGATTCTTGAGAACAATGTTCATGAATCAGTGACAAAGTTGAAGTTTCGCCGGGGCTGGATCTTTCAACAAGACAGCGACCCTCAACACTGCTCAAAATCTACTAAGACATTCATGCAGAGGAACAAGTACAACATTCTGGAATGGCCATCTCAGTCCCCAGACCTGAATATTATTGAAAATCTGTGGTGTGATTTTAAGCGGGCTGTCCATGCTTGGAAACCAACAAACCTGAGATGTTTTGTAAAGAAGAATGGTCCAAAATACCTTCAACCAGAATCCAGACTCTCACTGGAAGCTATAGGAAGCGTTTAGAGGATCTACTAAATACTGAAGTATTTTTTTTCTGTTGGGGTGTTCAAATTTATGCACCTGCGTATTTTGTTTAAAGAATTATTGCACACTTTCTGTAAATCCTATAAACTACATTTCACTTCTCAAATATCACTGTTTGTCTGCAATATGATATATTTAACTGCAATTGTTGATCCAAACAACCAATGATTTATAAAGGAAAATCATGGAAATCATCAGTGGTGCCCAAACTTTTATACAACTGTAGATGAACACAATCACAGTATTCACTCATTTCTCTGCCATTTCTTTGTAATCATGCATCTAAAATATGCACAGACCTCTTTTGTTCTCATGTAAATCTGATTCTTTCTGTTGGTGTCTCTCATCCTTTTCCTTCTTTTTGTGTTTACTCCAAAATAATCAGTTTCATTTCGGTCTCACCGCCTTTCAACCATTTTCTCTTTCATAACTTGCTGCTGTTCCGTCTCGCATGCATGACTCTCTCTCTTCCTCTTCTTTTATTCTTTATTCCTCTTATGGTGTTTCCCCCTTCAACAAACTGGTTTTATGTCCTAACAGTCGTTGCGTCTCTGGACCAGTTTCACTTTCACATCAGACGGATTCACTTTCTGAAACTAAACTGAATGAATGTTTAACTTTTATCGGCCAGAATAGAACTTTACATTGTTGTGTATTTAAAAATATTGACGCACAAACCTTTCCAAAACTTATTTTCACAAATTTCAGACAGCCCAGAGACTTAAAAAAAAAAGAAGAAATTTATTTATTCTGCAGTACATATTACAACCCCTATTCCAATGAAGTTGGACGTTGTGTAATATGTAAATAAAAACAGAATACAATGATTTTCAAATCCTCTTCAACCTATATTCAATTGAATACACCACAAAGACAAGATATTTAATGTTCAAACTGATAAACGTTATTGTTTTTGTGCAAATATTTGCTCATTTTAAAATGGATGCCTGCAACATGTTTCAAAAATTTGGGATGGGGCAACAAAAGACTGAGAAAGTTGATGAATGCTCAAAGAACACCTGTTTGGAAACAGGTGAGTGTCATGATATTAATAGATATCAACATATAGTACCTAGTTTGAGATTTCCATTTGATAGCATATAAATTATGTATTTTATCTTCCTATAGTATGCCAGCAGGGTTTACTTTAGATAGATAGCAATACACATTACATCATAGCTTCTGTTTCTATAATATAATAACCACAAGCTAGGTATAACTTAATTTTACTACTAGTCTACATTAAATGAAACACAGGTGCACTGGGTTGCATCATCAGTGATGTAACCTGGGGTCATTGGGTGTTTCAGGTCTTTCAACATCAGACACCCTCGCCCAGGCAACCCAACCAGGGTTGATCAGACCCCTGCTTGCGTCCCAGCAACAGCAGTCCACAGATCTGCCCTCTTCATCCAAAGCCATCTTGTGGCTTTTTCTACGGCTTCAGTTGCTTTTCTCCAGGCAATTCTCTTAGCCTGGCCCGTGATCCCCAGCATCGTAAATGTTCTGCAGAGAGAACGCCCTGCAAAACCTCTGCAACCGACCTCCACTGGTTCACAACGTGGCCTCCAGCCTTGTCTCTGGCACTCTTCCACCAGCTCGTGGTACTTTGCACGCTTCCTCTCATTGGTCTCATCCATCCATTCTTCCAAGGGAACGGTCAGTTCCAACATGATCAGCTGCTTGGTGGAGAAGGAAATAACGATCATGTCTGGCCGCAGACGTGATTGTGCTATCTGGGCTGGGAATTTCAACTGTTTACCGAGGTCAACATCCAAGTGCCAGTCGGTGGCAGTTGCGAGAAGACCTGCCTTGTGACTTGGTTGAGAAAGTGGCTTCTCACCAGCTCCTATGAAGGTGATTCTCTCCAATCGGTGGTGGCCTTTGTTGGTACGGATGGCTGTCGCTATGCTGTCAGCTATTGGTCTTAGGACCTGGTCATGGCGCCAGCGCTAATGGCCATCTCTCAGGGCCTTTGGGCAGCTGCTGACGAGATGTTCCAGGGAGCCTCTTCTCGAACACTGAGGGCAGGATTGAGTGTCACTCTTGCCCCAGACATGGAGGTTTGCTGGGCTCGGTAAGATGTCATATACCACTTGGACCAAGAACCTTATTTGATGGTAGTCTGCTCACCAGATGTCAGACCATGTGATCCGCCGCTGGAGAACATTATCCCATTTTGTCCATGCTCCTTGCTGCCCAAGTCCAACCATCCTGCTGGCTCGAACGTCTTTTACTCCAGCACGGACTTCCTCCTGGATCAGTTTTTGTCACTCGTTGCCCTGGGCTGTGTCAACTCTGACTGGTGGAAAGTAGCCGAGTCCTGCCCGTCCCACTGCTACAGCTCCCACCAGCACCCTCTGACGTAGCTGAGACTCTGCCACCTCCAAGGACCTGGCTGCACTCCACTTTCTGCCTGTTCGAACCTGAATGCCTGCTCCTGCCACTTTTGGGTCTCTGGACTCTCTGTACTGCAGAGCTTCCCTGGTACGCGATACCATGAACTCTTCCGTCAGACTACTAACTGGGAGCTGAATGATGTTGGTGGTGCCGTGCAAGGCAGTGCTGCTCAAGCTGCATGGGAAACCCAGCCACCTCCGTAAGGAGCTGCTGACCTTCCTTTCCAGAGACTCAACTGTAGAGATAGGTACTGAATATATCAGCAGGGGCCACAGGATTTGAGGTAGCACAGAATGCTGGTATGTCCAGGCCTTGAATCTGCCCGGCAAGCCTGACTTGTCCTCCTTGGTTAGTCAAGTCTCAAGTTTTGTTGGCTTAAAACTCATTCTAGCCCAAGAGATTAGTTTCTCTAGCCCTTGATACAATACATTTTTACATCATAGCTTCTGTTTCTATAATATATATTAACCATAAGCTAGCTATAATTTAATTTTATTACTAGTCTACAAACTAAGTGTACGTATACTACAATCTTCTCCTATATTAATATTTAGGTTTTAGAAGCTAACTCCTATAATATTATATATAAACAATTTTTCTTGTATATATTGTTTATTACCCTTATTATTTAAATAACACTTACAGTGAGGAAAATAAGTATTTGAACACCCTGCAATTTTGCAAGTTCTCCCACTTAGAAATCATGGAGGAGTCTGCAATTTTCATCTTAGGTGCATGTCCACTGTGAGAGACATAATCTAAAAAAAAAAATTCCGGAAATCACAATGTATGATTTTTTAATAATTTATTTGTATGTTACTGCTGCAAATAAGTATTTGAACACCTGTGAAAATCAATGTTAATATTTGGTACAGTCGCCTTTGTTTGTAATTACAGAGGTCAAACGTTTCCTGTCATTTTTCACCAGGTTTGCACACACTGCAGTAGGGATTTTGGTCCACTCCTCCATACAGATCTCCAAATCTTTCAGGTTTGGAGTTTCAGCTCCCTCTAAAGATTTTCTATTGAGTTCAGGTCTGGAGACTGGCCAGGCCACTCCAGGACCTTGAAATGCTTCTTACGGAGCCCCTCCTTAGTTGCCCTGGCTGTGTGTTTGGGGTCAATGTCATGCTGGAAGACCCAGCCATGACCCATCTTCAATGCTCTTACTGAGGGAAGGAGGTTGTTTGACAAAATCTTGCAATACATGACCCCATCCATCCTCCCTTCAATACGGTGCAGTCGTCCTGTCCCCTTTGCAGAAGAGCACCCCCAGAGTATGATGTTTCCACCCCCATGCTTCACGGTTGGGATGGTTTTCTTGGGGTTGTTCTCATCCTCTAAACATGGTAAGTGGAGTTGATTCCAAAAAGCTCTATTCTGGTCTCATCTGACCACATGATCTTCTCCCATGCCTCCTCTGGATCATCCAGATGGTCACTGGTGAACTTCAAAAGGGCCTGGACATGAGCTGGCTTGAGCAGGGGGACCTTGCTGCCCTGCAGGATTTTAAACCATGACAGCATCATGTGTTACTAATGTAATCTTTGTGACTGTGGTCCCAGCTCTCTTCAGGTCATTGACCAGGTCCTCCTGTGTAGTTCTGAGCTTTCTCAGAATCATCCCAACCCCACAAAGTGAGATCTTGCATGGAATCCCAGACCGAGGAAGATTGACACTCATCTTGTGTTTCTTCCACTTTGTAATAAATAATCATAACAGTGAGATCTTGCATGGAATCCCAGACCGAGAGAGATTGACAGTCATCTTGTGTTTCTTCCACTTTCTAATAAATAATCATAACAGTTGTTGTCTTCTACCAAGCTGCTTGTCTGTTGTCCTGTAGTCCATCCCAGCCTTGTGCAGGTCTACAGTTTTGTCCCTGGTGTCCTTAGACAGGTCTTTGGTCTTGGCTATGGTGGACAGGTTGGAGTGTGATTGATTGAGTGTGTGAGGGCTTCTTAAAGAAAAATTAACAGGTCTGTGAGAGCCAGAATTCTTGCTGGTTGATAGGTGGTGAAATACTTATTTGCAGCAGTAACATACAAATAAATTATTAAAAAATTATACATTGTGATTTCCGGATTTTTATTTATTTTTTTTTTTTTTTAGATTGTCTCTCTCACAGTGACCATGCACCTAAGATGAAAATTTCAGACCCCTCCATGATTTCTAAGTGGGAGAACTTGCAAAATCGCAGGGTGTTCAAATACTTATTTTCCTCACTGTATATACATGATGCCCATTTTCTTATGATATGTCTTATGATATATTATTATGATATGTCCATTATCTTGAGCCGCTTGGGTGGGTAGGGAGAGTTCCCATGGGATAAAAAAGCTTTTCCCTGGTTCTCAAGATCAGGCACCTAAGTGGCTCTACTTTACTCTATTCTACTCTTCTATTTTACTCTAACTTTTTATTTTTTTTATATATTTTGATGTACAGTGAGGAAAATAAGTATTTGAACACCCTACAAGTTCTCCCACTTAGAAATCATGGAGGGGTCTGAAATTTTCATCTTCGTTGCAGGTCCACTGTGAGAGACATAATCTAAAAAAAAAAAAAAAAAAAAAAAAATCCAGAAATGACAATATATGATTGTTTTTTATAATTTATTTGTATGTTACTGCTGTAAATAAGTATTTGAACACCTGCCAATCAGCAAAAATTATGGCCCTCAAAAACCTGTTAGTCCGCCTCTAAAACGTCCACCTCCACTCCACTTATTATTCCAAATTAGAAGCACCTATTTGAGGTCGTTACCTGTCCACCCCACACAATCAGTAAGACTCCAACTACTAACATGGTTAAGACCAAAGACCTGTCCAGAAACACCAGAGACAAAATTATAGACGTCCACAAGGCTGGAAAGGGCTACGGGGAAATTGCCAAGCAGCTTGATGAAAAAAGATCAACTGTTGGAGAAATTATTAGAAAATGGAGGAAGCTAAACATGACTGTCAATCTCCCGCGGACTGGGGCTCCATGCAAGATCCACCTCGTGGCGTATCAGTGATCCTAAGAAAGGTGAGGAATCAGCCCAGAACTGCACGGGAGGAGCTAGTCAGTGACCTGAAGAGAGCTGGCACCACTGTTTCCAAGGTTACTGTGGGTAATACACTAAGACATCATGGGTTAAAATCATGCGTGGCACGGAAGGTTCCCCTGCTTAAATCAGCACACGTCCAGGCCTGTCTTAAGTTTGCCCATGACCATTTGGATGATCCAGGGGAGTCATGGGAGAACGTTATGTGGTTAAATGAGACCAAAATAGAACTGTTTGGTCTTAATTCCACTCGCCGTGTTTGGAGGAAGAAGAATGCTGAGTACCATCCCAAAAACACCGTCCCTACTGTGAAGCATGGGGGTGGACGCTTCATGCTTTGGGGGTGTTTTTCTGCACATGGGACAGGACGACTGCACTGTATTAAGGAGAGGATGACCGGGGCCATGTATTGCGAGATTTTGGGGAACAACCTCCTTCCCTCAGTTAGAGCATTGAAGATGAGTTGTGGATGGGTCTTCCAACATGATAATGACCCAAAGCACACAGCCAGGATAACCAAGGAGTGGCTCTGTAAGAAGCATATCAAGGTTCTGAGTGGCCTAGCAAATCTCCAGACCTAAACCCAATAGAAAATCTTTGGAGGGAGCTCAAACAACGTGTTTCTCAGTGACAGCCCAGTAACCTGGCTGATCTAGAGAAGATCTGTATGGAGGAATGGACCAAAATCCCTGCTGCAGTGTGTGCAAACCTGGTGAAAAACTACAAAATTTTGACCTCTGTAATTGCCAACAAAGGCTTTCTTTCTTTCTAACCTTTATTTAACCAGAAAATATCCCATTGACATTAAAAACCTCTTTTTCAAGGGAGTCCTGGCCAAAATGGCAGCAACAAACACAAAATACAGTTACATATTTATACAATAAAAACACAGACGTTATAAACACATTATGAGAAACAAGTGCATATAGTACAGTTGGCCTCAGTAACTCTTAGTTTGGATTTAAAAGTGCTCAAAGAAATTAATTCAGTCAAATCAAATCAAATCAATTTTATTTATATAGCGCCAAATCACAACAAACAGTTGCCCCAAGGCACTTTATATTGTAAGGCAAGGCCATACAATAATTACGGAAAAACACCAACGGTCAAAACGACCCCCTGTGAGCAAGCACTTGGCGACAGTGGGAAGGAAAAACTCCCTTTTAACAGGAAGAAACCTCCAGCAGAACCAGGCTCAGGGAGGGGCAGTCTTCTGCTGGGACTGGTTGGGGCTGAGTGAGAGAACCAGGAAAAAGACATGCTGTGGAGGGGAGCAGAGATCAATCACTAATGATTAAATGCGGAGTGGTGCATACAGAGCAAAAAGAGAAAGAAACACTCAGTGCATTATGGGAACCCCCGAGCAGTCTAAGTCTATAGCAGCATAACTAAGGGATGGTTCAGGGTCACCTGATCCAGCCCTAACTATGAGCTTTAGCAAAAAGGAAAGTTTTAAGCCTAATTGTTAAAAGTAGAGAGGGTGTCTGTCTCCCTGATCTGAATTGGGAGCTGGTTCCAGAGGAGAGGAGCCTGAAAGCTGAAGGCTCTGCCTCCCATTCTACTCTTACAAACCCTAGGAACTACAAGTAAGCCTGCAGTCTGAGAGCGAAGCGCTCTGTTGGGGTGATATGGTACTATGAGGTCCCTAAGATAAGATGGGACCTGGCTATTCAAAACCTTATAAGTAAGAAGAAGAATTTTAAATTCTGTTCTAGAATTAACAGGAAGCCAATTAAGAGAGGCCAATATGGGTGAGATATGCTCTCTCCTTCTAGTCCCTGTCAGTACTCTAGCTGCAGCATTTTGAATTAACTGAAGGCTTTTCAGGGAACTTTTAGGACAACCTGATAATAATGAATTACAATAGTCCAGCCTAGAGGAAATAAATGCATGAATTAGTTTTTCAGCATCACTCTGAGACAAGACCATTCTAATTTTAGAGATATTGCGCAAATGCAAAAAAGCAGTCCTACATATTTGTTTAATATGCGCATTGAATGACATATCCTGATCAAAAATGACTCCAAGATTTCTCACAGTATTACTAGAGGTCAGGGTAATGCCATCCAGAGTAAGGATCTGGTTAGACACCATGTTTCTAAGATTTGTGGGGCCAAGTACAATAACTTCAGTTTTATCTGAGTTTAAAAGCAGGAAATTAGAGGTCATCCATGTCTTTATGTCTGTAAGACAATCCTGCAGTTTAGCTAATTGGTGTGTGTCCTCTGGCTTCATGGATAGATAAAGCTGGGTATCATCTGCGTAACAATGAGAATTTAAGCAATGCTGTCTAATAATACTGCCTAAGGGAAGCATGTATAAAGTGAATAAAATTGGTCCTAGCACAGAACCTTGTGGAACTCCATAATTAACCTTAGTCTGTGAAGAAGATTCCCCATTTACATGAACAAATTGTAATCTATTAGATAAATATGATTCAAACCACTGCAGCGCAGTACCTTTAATACCTATGGCATGCTCTAATCTCAGTAATAAAAGTTTATGGTCAACAGTATCAAAAGCAGCACTGAGGTCTAACAGAACAAGCACAGAGATGAGTCCACTGTCTGAGGCCATAAGAAGATCATTTGTAACCTTCACTAATGCTGTTTCTGTACTAGATGAATTCTAAACCCTGACTGAAACTCTTCAAATAGACCATTCCTCTGCAGATGATCAGTTAGCTGTTTTACAACTACCCTTTCAAGAATTTTTGAGAGAAAAGGAAGGTTGGAGATTGGCCTATAATTAGCTGAGATAGCTGGGTCAAGTGATGGCTTTTTAAGTAATGGTTTAATTACTGCCACCTTAAAAGCCTGTGGTACATAGCCAACTAATAAAGACAGATTGATCATATTTAAGATCGAAGCATTAATTAATGGTAGGGCTTCCTTGAGCAGCCTGGTAGGAATGGGGTCTAATAGACATGTTGATCGTTTGGAGGAAGTAAGTAACGAAAATAACTCAGACAGAACAATCGGAGAGAAATAGTCTAACCAAATACCGGCATCACTGAAAGCAGCCAAAGAGAACGATATGTCTTTGGGATGGTTATGAGTAATTTTTTCTCTAATAGTTAAAATTTTATTAGCAAAGAAAGTCATGAAGTCATTACTAGTTAAAGTTAAAGGAATACTCGGCTCAATAGAGCCCTGACTCTTTGTCAACCTGGCTACAGTGCTGAAAAGAAACCTGTGGTTGTTCTTATTTTCTTCAATTAGTGATGAGTAGTAAGATGTTCTAGCTTTACGGAGGGCTTTTTTTTATAGAGCAACAGACTCTTTTTCCAGGCTAAGTGAAGATCTTCTAAATTAGTGAGACGCCATTTCCTCTCCAACTTACGGGTTATCTGCTTTAAGCTGCGAGTTTGTGAGTTATACCACGGAGTCAGGCACTTCTGATTTAAGGCTCTCTTTTTCAGAGGAGCTACAGCATCCAAAGTTGTCCTCAATGAGGATATAGAACTATTGACGAGATAATCTATCTCACTCACAGAGTTTAGGTAGCTACTCTGTCCTGTGTTGGTATATGGCATTGGAGAACATAAAGAAGGAATCATATCCTTAAACCTAGTTACAGCGCTTTCTGAAAGACTTCTACTGTAATGAAACTTATTCCCCACTGCTGGGTAGTCCATCAGAGTAAATGTAAATGTTATTAAGAAATGATCAGACAGAAGGGGGTTTTCAGGGAATACTGTTAAGTCTTCAATTTCCATACCATAAGTCAGAACAAGATCTAAGGTATGATTAAAGTGGTGGGTGGACTCATTTACATTTTGAGCAAAGCCAGTTGAGTCTAATAATAGATTAAATGCAGTGTTGAGGCTGTCATTCTCAGCATCGGTGTGGATGTTAAAATCGCCCACTATAATTATCTTATCTGAGCTAAGCACTAAGTCAGACAAAAGGTCCGAAAATTCACAGAGAAACTTACAGTAACGACCAGGTGGACGATAGATAACAACAAATAAAACTGGTTTTTGGGACTTCCAATTTGGATGGACAAGACTAAGAGTCAAGCTTTCAAATGAATTAACGCTCTGTCTGGGTTTTTGATTAATTAATAAGCTGGAATGGAAGATTGCTGCTAATCCTCCGCCTCGGCCCGTGCTACGAGTGTTCTGGCAGTTAGTGTGACTCGGGGGTGTTGACTCATTTAAACTAACATATTCATCCTGCTGTAACCAGGTTTCTGTAAGGAAGAATAAATCAATATGTTGATCAATTATTATATCATTTATTAACAGGGACTTAGAAGAGAGAGATCTAATGTTTAATAGACCACATTTAACTGTTTTAGTCTGTGGTGCAGTTGAAGGTGCTATTTTATTTTTTCTTTTTGAATTTTTATGCTTAAATAGATTTTTGCTGGTTATTGGTGGTCTGGGAGCAGGCACCGTCTCTACGGGGATGGGGTAATGGGGGGATGGCAGGGGGAGAGAAGCTGCAGAGAGGTGTGTAAGACTACAACTCTGCTTCCTGGTCCCAACCCTGGATAGTCATGGTTTGGAGGATTTAAGAAAATTGGCCAGATTTCTAGAAATGAGAGCTGCTCCATCCAAAGTGGCATGGATGCCGTCTCTCCCAACAAGACCAGGTTTTCCCCAGAAGATTTGCCAGTTATCTATGAAGCCCACCTCATTTTTTGGACACCACTCAGACAGCCAGCAATTCAAGGAGAACATGCGGCTAAACATGTCACTTCCGGTCCGATTGGGGAGGGGCCCAGAGAAAACTACCGAGTCCGACATTGTTTTTGCAAAGTTACACACCGATTCAGTGTTAATTTTAGTGACCTCCGATTGGCGTAACCGGGTGTCATTACTGCCGACGTGAATTACAGTCTTACCAAATTTACGCTTAGCCTTAGCCAGCAGTTTCAAATTTCCTTCAATGTCGCCTGCTCTGGCCCCCGGAAGACAATTGACTATGGTTGCTGGTGTCGCTAACTTCACATTTCTCAAAACAGAGTCGCCAATAACCAGAGTTTGTTCCTCGGCGGGTGTGTCGCTGAGTGGGAAAAAATGGTTAGAGATGTGAACGGGTTGGTGGTGTACACGGGGCTTTTGTTTAGGACTACGCTTCCGCCTCACAGTCACCCAGTCGGCCTGCTTTCCCGGCTGCTCGGGATCTGCCGGAGGGGAACTAATGGCGGCTAAGCTACCTTGGTCCACACCGACTACAGGGGCCTGGCTAACTGTAGGATTTTCCAAGGTGCGGAGCCGAGTCTCCAATTCGCCCAGCCTGGCCTCCAAAGCTACGAATAAGCTACCCTTATTACAAGTACCGTTACTGCTAAAGGAGGCCGAGGAATAACTAAACATTTCACATGCAGAGCAGAAAAGTGCGGGAGAGACAGGAGAAGCCGCCATGCTAAACCGGCTAAGAGCTAGTAGCTGCGCTAAGCTAGCAGATTCCTAAAAACACACAAAGTGGATAATGTGTAAATAATTTAGAGGTGATTCAGCAGAGGGAGTGCTTTAGTTAAGGCATGTGAAGAGTACACTGTGAAACAAATCGTTATCTAGTTAACTAGATCAATCTAACTAAGCAGATTAAACAGCTAACAGATACAGAAAAACACCGCTGTGCTCCGGAACAGGAAGTGATACAATACCGCAGTGAGAGCCAACCACCAGTTAGTTTCCAGTCTTTCTGTAGCATGTTCCATGCATAAGGTGCAGAATAAACAAAGGCTCTTTTGCCCAATTCCGTCTGAGCAAAGGGGACAGAAAGCAACAAATACTCTTTCGAACAAAGAGAATAGGATTCAACATTTCTCAGAGTAATTAACAAACAAATGTATGAAGGCAGCAATCCCAAAATTGCCTTATAAATAAAAGTGTAGAGATGACTAGCCCTTCGAGTGGCCAGAGCAGACCATCCTACTCGAGTGTATAATTCACAGTGGTGAGTAGACATTTTACAGTTCGTAATGAACCTTAAGGCAGCATGATAAACAGTATCAACTGTTTGTAAACATTGAGCACCAGGCTACTGTACCAAATATTAACATTGATTTTCACAGGTGTTCAAATACTTATTTGCAGCAGTAACATACAAATAAATTATTAAAAAATCAGACATTGGGATTTCCAGGTTTCTTTTTTTTTTTTTTTTTTGGATTATGTCTCTCACAGTGGACATGCACCGAAGATGAAAATTTCAGACCCCTCCATCATTTCTAAGTGGGAGAACTTGCAAAATCGCAGGGTGTTCAAATACTTATTTTCCTCACTATACCTTAGTATATACTAGTATAGTTCTACCTTAGAACTGAAATATATTATAGAAGACATACCTTAATGAATTTTCGTGATTGGGTATAAAAGGACCATCCCCAAAATGCTCAGCCATTCACAAGCAAAGATGGGGCAAGGCTCACCACTTTGTGAACAACTGTGTGAAAATATAGTCCAACAGTTTAAGAACAGTGTTTCTCAACGTTCAGTTGCAAGGAATTTAGGGATTCCATCTTCTACAGTCCAGAATATAATCAGAAGATTCAGAGAATCTGGAGAACCTTCTACACATAAGCAGCAAGGCTGAAAACCAACATTGAATGCCCGTGACCTTCGATCCCTCAGGCAGCACTGCATTAAAAACAGACATCATTCTGTAAAGGATCTTAACACGTGGGCTCAGGAACACTTCAGAAAACCATTGTCAGTTAACACAGTTCGTCGCTACATCTACAAGTGCAAGTTAAAACTCTACCATGCAAAGCAAAAGCCATACATCAACAACATCCAGAAACGCCGCCACCTTCTCTGGGCCCGAGCTCATTTGAAATGGACAGATGCAAAGTGGAAAAGTGTGCTGTGGTCTGATGAGTCCATGTTTCAAATTGTTTTTGGAAATCATGGATGTTGTGTCCTTCAGACGAAATAGGAAAAGACCATCCAGATTGTTACCAGCGCAAAGTTCAAAAGCCAGCATCTTGTGTTAGTGCCCATGACATGGGCAACTTAAACATCTGTGATGGCACCATCAATGCTGAAAGGTACATCTCAGGTTTTGTAGCAACACATGCTACCATCCAAGCAACGTCTTTTTCAGGGACATCCCTGCTTATTTTAGCAAGACAATGCCAAGCCACATTCTGCACGTGTTACAACAGTGTGGCTTCATAGTAAAAGAGTGCAGGTACTAGACTGGCCTGCCTGCAGTCCAGACCTGTCACCCTTTGAAAATGTGTGGCGCATTATGAAGTGCAAAATACGACAACAGAGACCCCGGACTGTTGAACAAATGAAGCCGTACATCAGGCAAGAATGGGAAAGAATTCCACCTACAAAGCTTCAACAATTAGTGTCCTCAGTTCCCAAACACTTATTGAGTGTTGTTTGAAGGAAAGGTGATGTAACACAGTGGTAAACATGCCACTGTCCCAGCTTTTTTGAAACTTGTTGCAGGCATCCATTTCAAAATGAGCAAATATTTGCACCAAAAGTCACTCCGGAGGAGCTCGGAGTCGAGCCGCTGCTCCTCCACATCGAAAGGAGTCAGTTGAGGTGGCTCGGGCATCTTTTCCGGATGCCCCCTGGACACCTTGCTGGAGAGGTGTTCCGGGCACGTCCCATTGGGAGGAGGCCCCGGGGAAGACCCAGGACACACTGGAAGGATTACATTTCTCGGCTGGCTTGGGAACGCCTTGGGGTTCCCCTGGAGGAGCTGGGGGAGGTGTGTGTGGATCGGGAGGTCTGGGCGGCTTTGCTTGAGCTGCTGCCCCCGCAACCCGACTCCAGATAAAGCGGAAGAAAATGGATGGATGGATGGATGGATGGACATTAAAGTTTATCAGTTTGAACATTAAATATCTTGTCTTTGTGGTGTATTCAGTTGAATATAGGTTGAAGAGAGAAATAATTGTATTCTGTTTTTATTTACATTTTACACAACGTCCCAACTTCATTGGAATTGGGGTTGTACTTAGTATATCACACAATAATACAAACAGCAGCACCAAATTCTGATTTTCATCTCTTAAAGCAGTGGGTTTGTTTGAAATGTTTTCTAATGAAGAAGATGTGAAATTTAGATGTATGCCTGGATCAGATCATGTTTGTTGATAAACGGTTATGGATGTCTTGGTGGCTTCCCTCACTTCTCACTGTGTTTTTGAGACCTGCCCCAGGTTTTTCATACTCTGCTTTTTGTATTTTTTAATGACAGATGGAAATTACGTCAAAGATTCAGTGACTTGGAAATGTTCATGGAATTGTTCCTTCCCCTGACTTGTCTGAAAAAAGGTTATAAAAGTGATGATACTAAAGGGTGTCTGTTTATACATTTCATCATGTTGGCTTTGATATTTTCATTTAATTTATATGCTCTATAGAGATTTATTTTCACTGAGTTGGAAAGACTTTCCCTCAGTTTTTTTAAGATTCTAACATGTTAGAGTCTTGTCTCTTTAGGTTTTTCTTTTTTTGCAAAAATTGAATCAAAAAGATGAAGGCTTCTCAAACTTTTGCATGTCACTGTAGTGACCACTTATATCTCAAGTTCTTCTCTGTTTGACTTTGAATTATAAAACTGCATATTTTAAAATGTAAGTAGCAGTAGTGTGTGTGTGTGTGTGTGTGTGTGTGTGTGTGTGTACCACAGTTAAGTGAATTAATTTAGTAAATTAATCTTCTGATATGTCAATAAATTAGTACATTTAAGTGTGTGTAAGAGGACTCATGTTTGTAACATTTTGTCCATTTTGACTCAAGCCACCTCGGGTCCCTTTATACCAGCTTTGTTTTAAATCTAATTCCATATCTGTAAAATTATTTTGAACCTAAACTAAAGAGGAGCAGTTAGTGTTCTGATGATTTTTTTTGATCAATAGTTTTAAGTTTAGAGGGTCTGAACCACAGTCCTTTTGAAGATGTATCTTCAATAGGACTCTGTGGTCTGAACAGACACGTGCTGACCCAGCTGACCACACTGCCCTCTTCTGGTGACATGGCGGCAGTGCAGCTTCCAAACGTGCTTTTTTTTTTCTCAGTGGGGAAATAGAAAAGCCTGAGACACTTTTTTGTGTTTTTTGTTTGTTTGTTTGTTTACATTTATTTTCTTTATCAACATCTTTCTGATGATTAAAAATATAATCTCCAAAATCTGCCTGCTAGTGACAGAACACTGAATATGCACTTTGTGTGTGTGTGTGTGTGTGTGTCTGTGTGTGAGTGCGTGCTATACGTGACTGTTGCAGTTTGGAGTGTGGAGTTATTAGCCATTTATTCTTGATATGGAGTAAATTGTTCATGGCTTCTCTCTTTTTCCCACTCTGGGTCATCACAGCCATTGATTTTTATTTTTTTTTTATTTTTTGTCACATAACTCCATATTATATGGCGAATGGGCCTGGGTGGTCTTGAACCGGGAACCTTCTGCTCTGGAAACATCTTGGCCACCACGCTGCTCAAATAAATAAATTGGGGACAGAGCCATGACACTGTATCCATTTGCATTTAAATGTCAGCATGAAGCAGGGTCTCATGTACAAAAACGTGTGGATTTCCTAGTGAAACATGGCGTACCGTAAAACCCAGACACTGTCATATGCACAAAAAAATTCAGATGTATCAAATTGTGCGTACGCATGGATTCAAGCACATTCCTTTTGCACATCCTAATCAAAGTGAAATTGAGTGCACATGCAGAAGTACCAAACTCCTCCCTTGAGATGCACATTTTTTCACTTCCGATCCGATCCCGATCCCTGAATTTGGATATCTGCCAATACTGATACTATTCCGATACCAGAGGTCTGTTTGCTTTAATATTATTATTATCATTATTGTTGATTTTATGACAATATTTTGTATTCCCACTTATACAGCTTCATGATGAAGTGTTTAGAGGAGGATTTTCTTAAAAAGAAAACCTGAAAGTTCAGCTACAATTTGCCAGAAGGTACATCTAAGATGCAAGCCTAGATTTGATGTTTTGGTGAAAGAGTTTAGTACTTTTATTTATGGACTTTTATAGACTTATCTTTATAGACTGAGAAGAGAAAAGACAGCTCTCTATTTGTCTCCCTCTCTGTCTGTCTGTCTCAAAGTCTCTCCTTCTCAATATCAGTGGAGCTTTATTGACATGGGAAACATGTTTACATTGTCAAAGCAAGTGTTACAGTAAAAATTAAAAAATAAGTCCCCTCTCTCCCTCACTCTCTCTATCCCTCTCTCGCTCACTCTGTCTCTCTCTCTTGCTTGCTTGCCCTTTTCCTGCTGAGCAAACGTGGATCTTTTGGAAGCACGAAGCCTTACAACTGTAAAATGAACTGTAAATTTCTAAATGTATCATCAGCGATGCTCACGTGATGAACTCTGGATTGATACTGAAGGATTTTGATGGAGTTTTTTTCCCCCATTCAGCTTAGAGAAACTCAGTTCAGCTCTGCTCCTGTGCTGTGTTCTGAGCTGCTGTTTCATAGCGTTTCACAGCCTCGACATGCTGAAGTGGCTGTTTTTTTCCCCCAGCAACAATTCAGTTCATTTTATGGAAAATCCAAGCACAGACTATTTGAACCAGACAGCTGGGCGGAAATTTGCCGCTACCCGTGGTTTAGAACACTGTGGAAGAAACTGCTCGGCTTCAGCTCAAAAACCTCCCCCTCCCCTCTTGCCTCCTCACGCTCAGCATTAAACAGAGCAGAGAGCATGCAGCAATTGAGAGGTTTCACAGACGTGTCTTCTCTCCGGTATCAGAAAATGCCGCAGGTTCTATCGGTATTTTCTGATTACGTTGGTATCGGAAGCCGATACTGATACTAGATCAGATAGGTCCCTACCTTACTTCACCTTGCGCCTGCCCCATCTGAATATGCAAATTTATTTAAATGGTTTAGTTATGTCATGTTGCCAGTACCATAATGGAACACAAGAATAGAATGGAATAAGTGTGACGTGTTGTGTGTCCGATGACTTCCGCCATTGTCTCTGTGCTGTCATGTGTAAAAATGAAAGCACAGAGTGTAGGAAAAAATGAAGGCTGTGGCTCGGTCTTTGTTCTCCCACGCAGCTTGCCACAATGTGAAATGAAAAAGAAATGAGTGCGTGTTTGTGTGTGAGGCTATGAATGGTGAGGCTTGGAGCAGCACACACACACTGAGGAAAAAAAAGTCAGACAGAGGATTTCTGTCCACCGCCAAAGCGTGACCACAACAGGTGGGGGGACAGAGTGGAGGAGTTCACCCCTTTAGACACAAAAGTGGCCGTGATGGTGGGTGATGCAGCTCTCATCTCATGCTGAACTCGTAAATGTTGTCATTATACCGGTCATACAATAGGGCACCGCAGTATCGTTTGAACCCTGCGTGATATCGTGGGATTTGACCACTTATGGGGACCTGCGCTCCATTGTGCAATATGTGCACAGCATAAGTTCACACGGAACTTACTGTACTGTTTTGTTTTCGGCTGCAATCACCAAAGCGGTTGCGAAAAAGGATTTTTTTTTTTTGGTTCCCGGTGGAGAAAAGAAGACGAAGTGAGTGGGAGACATCGTGTCGGTAAGTGTTAGCCTACACAGCTAACTGGAGTAGCTCCGTTTTCTCGCCTGCAAACTGCCTCGACATGTTTGTGCTCAGGGTCAGAAACAAACCGCAACACATGTCCACTTTCCACTGCATCGTCACTTTTTCTTTGCATTTTCACTTTGCGTGTAATTTGCCTGGAAACCCATTGAAAATGCAGTGTTTTTTCCACCGGAAGTAGAGAAATTATGTCATATTTTACCCCTTTAGCGCCCGCCCTCCAAAGAGACTACGGTGCCCTATAGGCTGCTCACAATACACAGCTCATGAGTAAAGATGCCAGGATATTAAACACTTTGACACATGTTTAATTAGTTCATTTTCATGTTATTTCTGAATAGACAGTGAGCCAGGAGGGGGCACAGACTCCTCCGCCGGCCCCAGCGTCTCCAAGCCAGCAGCTGACGTCCGCCTGCTTGGCTGTGTCTCCACTACTGTCTGAGTGCAGGAATGGAGTTCATTGTACCCCCTCTTGTGGTCTGTGTTGGGGTTCGTTTGCAGCTCTAGTTTCACCAGAAAAACAAAAACCAAAAATCAAAACCATTTTGAATGAGCACATGCCCAAATGTGCATTGTGCTGGTTTTCATTTGGGACTATTAAACGAACAAACTATTTGTTCACTGATGCATCACTCTGATGACTTCCTGCTTTCACATTAACAACAGTTTCCCAGCCTCACCTCTAGGTGTCACCAAAGGAACAATAGCTACAGAAAGGTGCGTACGCCAGCTATGAACTGGCCGTGGAGCACGGCACGTTTCCCTTTTGATACATCTGAAAGTTAGTGTGAAGACGGAAGTACGCCACGTTTATGTGTGTACGCAGCCTCTGTACATGAGGCCCCTGGTCAGATGCGTGCACGCTAACGAGTGCGTTTCTACTTGCAGAAAGCTGATATTCGTTTCCGACAGCTGCAGAATGCATGACTGTACAATACAGACATTGTTAAATGAGGCTGGAATTGACCCAAACACCGTTGTTTTGGTAAATTTTTTCATCATAAAAAATTCTCTGCTGACTTTGATGAATTTGACTTCAAGAACTTGCATTTGTTGAGTGAGACATTGGTGGGACTTTTACAGATGAAGTTGTTTTGATGCCACTTAGTCCAGTGGACCAGCTCGCTGTCCCACATAACTGCAGCTGTGAGCGCCACCAAAGGCCAACAGTGACTTTTGCCTTTGCCCCCCCGCCACACACACACACACACACACACACACACACACACACACACACACACACACACACACACACACACACACACACACACACACACACACACACACACACACACACACACGATGCTGGTGCTCCTCCCACCTCCTCCTGCACCTTTGTCCAGTGCTTCCTGAATAAATGTTTAATTTATGCAAATGCATATTCAGATGCGCCCACTTATTTATAGACCTTGTGGCCTCGGCATAATTTACTACAGACATTCGTTAAAAATTAATGCGTTTACCAGCAGATAATTACACCCATGTTGTCGTTCTGGCCTCAATGTCTGCTGCAGAAACCTTCAAGATGTGAAGAATTTTAGCATAACAAAAAGAAGTGTGGCTTTATCGGAACTCTGAGAACAGATGGCTGGTTTCATGTTGTGAGTCACCTGCGTGTGTTTGCGTTATTGTTTTGTTGATGAGCACAACTGGAGATACAGAGCAGTGACACTGCTCCCTGTGACCTTTGACCTAAACAAACGTAGCTCAAAATATCCGTGTGGGGAGATAACTTGGCCATTTTTAATTAACAGAGTGATTTTTGTTGTTAGCCATTATGACGAACTAGGCGCCAGCATGCAAACTACTTACACACATTAAATAACAGGCCACCGCAGTGGGAGCGGTCGTGTCGGTAAGCGTTAACCCACACAGCTAACCAGAGTAGCTCAGTCCTCTCAACATGTTTGTGCTCTGGGTCATAAACAAACTGCAACACATGTCCACTTTCCACTGCATCGTCACTTTTTCTTTGCATTTTCACTTTGTATGTAATTTGCCGAAAAACTCAGAAGTAGAGAAATTATGTCATATGTGTCATATTTTACCCCTTTAGCGCCCACCCTCAAATGAGACTAGTAAGTCCCTTCGGCTGCTCCCTTGTTTGGTCGCCACAGCAAATACAAGGTGGATCTGCATGTTGAATTGGCACAAGTTTTACGCCAGATGCCCTTCCTGATGCAACTCCACATTACATGGAGAAATGTGGCAGGGGTGGGATTTGAACTCGGAACCTTCTACACTGAAACCAAGCGCATTAACCACTTGGCCACCACCCCTGCCCGCTGCCCAATTACTTGACACACAGCTCTCCATGCATGCCAAGCCCCGCCCCCTCTTCAAACGGTCAAATCAAATATCGCAGAGACTTGCGTCATGTGGCAACGTGTCACATCCCACAAGCTGAACGCAAACATCTGTTTCAGCGCAACTTTAATAATGAGCAAACACATTTAACACGATTAGTGCATCTAGGGGCGGGACGAATAGTAATGAGGTGATGATGATGATGACGTAGGATCAGCTGAGTACATTTCCTGACATTTGCAACTTTATATGATGCTTAGAATATTTGTGACATCATATTTTAATTTAATTGATGAGTGCACAACAGCTGCACCCCAACTGTAGTTTTTATCCTCCAAACAAAAAAATAATCAGAGCACAAATCAGAGAAGACAGAAATGTAATTAGAAAACTTTGTGTTGTGAACTTATTGTTGTTTTTAGTCACATTTTCACCTTGAATAAAACGTGTAACTGTGAATAACCATGTACTCCAAATTTTATATTTCACTGTTGTCCCTGCACCACAACTCTGTCCAGAAAGCATGTTATTGTCTTTAAAACTAGGTTTAATGTGTTTATTAATTTTTTTGGTCATCAGTGTATTTACAAAACAGACTTTTGGGTATTGTCTTGCAGATCGCGGAGACGTACGCCTTCCTGCCCAGAGAGGCGGTGACTCGTTTCCTGATGAGCTGTGGAGAATGTCAGAAAAGGATGCACATCAGCACCGTGGGACAGGAGCACAAAGGTACAAACACTCCACTGAAACCAGTACCACAAAGCCTCCAATCTTTGCCCCGTAAACCAGAGAGCACAACGATGCCACGCCCACATTACGAAGTGTCGTGTGTGCAGAAAAATTTACACCGGCTTTTCAGCAGTCACCTTCACTCACGATAAAATAAAATATCTGAACTCATTTCAATGAAATTTTCCATTTTTATGCCCCGCATGGCGCTTGCACCACGAGGTGGGCATATAGCATCCGGGTTGTCCGTCCTTCCGTCTGTCCATCTGATCGTCTGTCTGTCCGTCTGTCTGGCCGCACCGTAGGTCGGCACCTATTGCTCGCAGAAACTTCGTATTTGGTGGGTACATGCTTTGGAGGAGTACTTTGCATGGGTTTGAAGGCCCATTAGATTGGGCATTGTTAGTATATCTTACTAAAACACATACAGATGTAGTTGCATAGAGTTTAAGGTCATGCTCGCTAGCAACAAAACAGACAGTTACCAAAATTGTGTGTGTGTGTGTTTGTGGGAGGACGGGGGAACTCAGATAACATTATTTAGCTATTTTTGGATAAGGGAAACATTATACAATTATAGACTTTTGATTTTGGTGTACCCATGATTATGCGGACCTCGTCCGTTTAATCATGGGTACACGGGATTATGCGGGTACAATCCGCATAATCATTAAATTACATTAAATGGTAAACAAGAAAATTGGGAGTTTGTCAAACATACTAAAACTGAAAAATCAATCTTAAGTTTCAACTCTTTGTTATTACTGTCAGACTGCACCAACTGACATCCCATCAATCGACTGGAGATGGTTGTTAAGTCCATGACGAAGAGTGGACTTGTTTTCTTATAAAGTTCACCATTCACCTGTCTATATTCCGCGTAAAATCGACCAAGTACTCCGTCAAGCATCCATCTGTCATAAGTTTCGAAGTTGGGCGCATGTGTTTGTGTTTTCAGTACCCCCCACCCCAAACTGTTGTTTGTTACCTCTTGTGTAGGGTCTGTGTCCTAACTGGGGGATCAGGACCACCTGTACATAGAACTGTGGTATGTCCAGTACTTGAGAATAAAATTATGATCTCGTTCTTCCATTGTGTGTCTCTTCCTCTACTATTCCGTTACAGTACGATTCTTCACACGAATGTTTCACATCTCTCAGTCTGCTTTCTGTCCATTGTCTTTGCCGTCACCTTCTTTCTTCAGTCCGTCTTTCAAGTAGATTCTCTCTCATCACCTTTTCGTCCTCCATCTTCACTTTGCTCTGTCTGTCGGCTCAGTGAAGTCAGTGGCTGATATCATCTCATGAATCCACTCCCTCTGATTCAAAGAACAAAAATAAAAACAAAACTACAATTAGTCAAATTAAAGCAGAGCAACAACAACCCCCCCCAAACAACGGAACAAATGTAGAGTTACAGATGAGTGATGCAGCCACACCAGTTAAAAAAAATGATCAGTGCCATGTTAATATGTGGCAACATTCACATTGTAACATGATATCTGGGTAATTTTATGATAATAGAATTATGATGACAGTGAAATCTGGCCATATTTTAGCTCGCCAGTAAAAATTTGTTAAGATTGTAATTCCGTTACCTTAGAATTGCTCAAATTTGTTGTCATGTGAAACTTTTATTTTTTTTAATTGAAGTGAGGCATCACACACGTCAGTCACAGGTCAGTTGTTGGGTGCAGGTCAACGTCACTGGGGTCAAATTGCGGCAGCACTGAGTGTCTTCATAAGAAAACACAGGATTTAAATGACAGGTTGTGTGTGTGTGTGTGTGTTCTCTCGGGGTGGCATGATTTGTTTTTTCTTCCATGCCTCCCCGTCCTTCCTGCTGCACATCCTCACATTCTCACCTCTTTTCTGTCCCTCCTTCATCTCTTTGTGCTTCTTCCATCTCTGTCCTTCGAGCCCAGCTTCTCTTTCTTCCTCCCGTTTTGCTCACACACTCCCAAATCTGTCTCCTTCCTCCCTCCTTTTCTCTCTCACTTTGTCCCCCCCCCCCCCCCCCCCCCCCGGGTTTTCTCTTTGTTTCTTATTAAACAGAGGAGTCATTGGGTTGTCCTCTCTCTCTCTCTCTCCCTCTCCTCAATTAGCCTAATTAATGGCTTTTAACAAAGAAAATGGCCCAGGAAACGAGCTCATTTTGCACAGAGTCGGGGGACAAGCGGGAAAAGAGAAACCTTGTTGTTGGGTTAGGGGGAGGAAAAGATGGATGACAACAACGAAAGTAAAAACTGATGAGAGTTTAACGTCGACTGCAGGCTGAGACCAGGGTGAATCTCATACAGAAGGAAAAAATGAACAAAAGAAAAGAGAATCCTGTCAAACAACTCAAGCACAAAGTAACTTTGTTTTAAAAGGTTGGTGCAATTTCAATTTTTTTTTTTTATATCCACTCATGAATAAATCCAGAAAATATCAACATTTGTTCTTGTTTGGAAAATGTGTTTTAAAGAAGTGAAGGCTGTTTATGTGCAAAACTAACACTTTATATTCTATTGTTTGCATGTTTTTTTTAAATATTTTTGAATACATCGCTGGTTTGAAAACTCAAGACTTACTAGATGATCAATCAGTTGATTAGTGTTAATGAGAAGAATGATTTGATGTATGATGTCATCACAAATGGACACTTCCAGAAGTGTAGACCCATTAAAAGCCAATATAATTTATGCTTAAAGGAGAAATACCTAATGCTGCATTTACACATAATGAAGACAAGTCACAAATGCCACCAAGTACACATTCTTGGCCGCTGATCACGGATGTGATGATTCGGGGCAGAGACGTCAGGTGTCCTCAGGAACTGCTGCAACCTGTTACCACACGTTACAATTAATGGCACGTGTTGCTGGAGAATTATCAGGAACCATTACGCACGGTCAAGAATAGTGTTCCACGTTGTTGCGCACTATTGTGCGCCATTGCGCGTAACAGTGCATCGTTAAGTTCTGTCACGTTGTGAATGAGGTGAATTGTCTCCACACACACACCCATATTCATCCAACCGAATTCGGATCGCTCCAGTTTTTCAGAAGAACTTTGTGGCTGCATGCGTAGTTGGGCTCTGTGCCATGGAGTGGTGCAGAGAGGAGGAGGAGGACAGAGCCAGATGTGTGGCTTCATGCGGGTCTCGTCTCACACATTTTCCCAAACATCCGGCACATGCAGCAGGTGGAACACCTGCAGGAGTGCGCTGAAGAGCACTGAAATTAGACTTTTAGTCAACTTGGTGTCAGCAATCAAACTGAATGCGGTGCAGCAGGGTTTAATTGTGCACACGCTTCTTCCTCCGCCGGACTGGAGGAGGTGCAGAGATGTCTGGCTGCACGTGAGTCTCCTCTGGTTCCTCTGGCTCAGACTCATTCTCCCACTCATCGGTTACAACAGCAGGTGGAACACCTGCAGGAGCATCCTGAGGAGCTTCAGCAGGAACCGTGGAACGACATTTGGAGCCGAGTTTAATTGTGCGCACGTGACAGAAAACTGATTCGTCGTGGCACACAGTGAAATGTGACGCCACATTACAAGTCGTGTCAAAACTTGACAGTTTCCGTGTCACTTCGTAATAACGCGTGACAGTTTGGGCTCCAAGAACCATCACAGGAATCACTACGAACGTTGTCACGTTCTATTAACGATGTTAGACGAAATGAGGGTGGTGTGTGACATTCGTGGAAGATTTTTTTGACAGCCAAAAACATGCTCCACGAATATCAAGAATATCACGCACCAACACGCACTATTAAGAAACATATTCAGATGCGTTAAGTCACATTAAGAATGTCAGGAATGTGTCATGAATGACAGAAAAATGACATTCGTAACGTGTCTTGGTTATGTGTAAACACAGCTTAACTTTGCTCACATTCTTCTCTCCAGAGCTCCCCCTACAGCTCGGGAGTGCATATGTCACAAACCTGGTGTAAAAATCTCACTATCCCCCCCCCGCTCTCCATGTGCATTTGTTTTTACACATTCCATGTCAAGAAAGTGACAATCCAGAAATACGAAGAGAACAGCGTTTTTGCTCCGATGGATTTCTTTCTCTCCGTTTCTCACTCTCTATGCAAACCTGCATGTACATGTATAAAATAGATGGACATGGTCAATATCTTGCAAATGCATGGAGAAATCAAAAATATCTTCTTTTTAAATTGAAATTTTATTCTATGAAACAACTATGTCTGTGACAAAAACTGCAAAACATCTCTGTAAACATGCACAATTTTACTAATACTTGTATGTAAGACTAACAAAAAATGCAGGATGTTACCTGGATGCCAAATTTTACCACATGTGGTCCATGTAGGAAATGTTGTATTTATTGATCTTATAAAGTAGGACACGAGCAGTAGTGTCCTCTGGTCCTCTCTCAACACCCACATACAGCAGGGTTTTGTTTTTAATTTTTAATTTTTAACTTTTTTCATCGTGTGGCAAACTTTAGCCAGTGTTAAACTCATCCATTTTCAGATAATCCTTAAGAATACAGAGCATTTGTTGTTTAATTACTGATAATACCATTTTGCTTTTTTCCTCCAAACTCCATTTATTATTTTATTTATTTATTTTATTGTGAGGGTGTCTGGTTTGGGAACCACAGAATCTCGTCTCTGCTGTTTGCGGACGATGTGGTTCTGTTGGCTTCGTCAAATCAGGACCTTCAGCGTGCACTGAGGCAGTTTGCAGCTGAGTGTGAAGCGCCCGAGATGAAAATCAGCACCTCCAAATCCGAGGCCATGGTTCTCGACCGGAATAAGATGCTTTGCCCTCTTCAGGTCGGTGGAGTGTCCTTGCCTCAAGTGGAGGAGTTTAAGTATCTCGGGGTCTTGTTCACGAGTGAGGGACGGATGGAGCGTGAGATCGAGGGACGGATGGAGCGTGAGATTGATAGACGGATTGGTGCAGCGTCTGCAGTGCGGTCACTGTATCGGACCGTCGTGGTGAAGAGAGAGCTGAGTAGGGGGGCAAAGCTCTCGATTTACCGATCGAGCTACATTCTGATCCTCACCTATGGTCATGAGATTTGGCTCATGACCGAAAGAAGGAGATCGCGAGTACAAGCGGCAGAGATGAGTTTCCTCCGCAGGGTGGCTGGGCGCTCCCTTAGAGATAGGGTGAGGAGCTTGGTCACTCGGGAGGAGCTCGGAGTCGAGCCGCTGCTCCTCCACGTCAAAAGGAGTCAGTTGAGGTGGCTCGGGCATCTTTTCTGGATGCCCCCTGGACGCCTCGCTGGAGAGGTGTTCCGGGCACGTCCCATTGGGAGGAGGCCCCGGGGAAGACCCAGGACACGCTGGAGGGACTACATCTCTCGGCTGTCTTAGGAACGCCTTGGGGTTCCCCCGGAGGAGCTGGGGGAGGTGTGTGTGGATCGGGAGGTCTGGGCAACTTTGCTTGAGCTGCCCCCGCGACCCGACTCCTGATAAAGTGGAAGAAAATGGATGGATGGATGGATATTTTATTGTGTGAGAATTCCACAAAACAGATGATAACAGCAAACTCCACTTTTACTTGCTTGAAAAAAGGGGGAAAAAAAATACTTGGATGGACAACTAGTGTAGTATTTCTGCTAAAGAGTTGACATTTATTATTTACCTGCAAGCAGTCTGTGTGGTTCTCATGACACGCAGGACTGAAGCATCAGGGTTCGTGTGTGTGTGTGTGTGTGTGTGTGTGTGTGTGTGTGTGTGTGTGTGTGTGTGTGTGTGTGTGTGTGTGTGTGTTATTGCTGAATGCCACTTGAAGAGACAGAAGCTAATTGCCTTTCTATCCTGTGGGGCTTTGACCCGACACACACACACACACACACACACACACACACACACACCACACACACACACACACACACACACACACACACACACACACACACACACACACACACACACACACACACACACACACAAACAAACCCTCTCCATTGCTATGCTGAGTTGACTCCCGCTAAAGTTCAGTTGTTAATTATTAAGTGCCGTTAATCAGTGTGGACCAACACCATGTTTAGTTGACAAAGACAACAGGATGACTGTGTGCACGACTCCACGCGCTTATGACAAATCTTTACTTTTCAGTTTGTATCAAGCTTCAGAAGTGCAGTTTTTGGCTTTTTTTTTTTTTTTTTTACAAAATCACCTTAAATTTTCATTTGCTGCTTCAATAAAATAGCACAGTGAAGTGTGTAAAGCAGAAGAAAGTGTGTACATCTTCATAGTTATGTGATGTAACGGAGCAACTCGCGTCATGTCCGGTCCACTTAAACTGTTGTGCAAAGGTGTCAAACTCCTTGCTTGCAGACTGGATCTGTGTTTTATTACCCAGCTTCATATTTTGTCATGCCTGTTTAATTATGTTCCATCTATGTTGTACATTTACCATCAGCAATCACTAGAAACGCTACATTGATGCATACTGAATCGCTAGTAGCATCTATGTTTGTGAGATTTTTAACATTTTTTTGGTCATGTGATTCTCTTGAATCGCGTAATGACAAAGGTCATTAGGCAGGCTGTATATGTTGTTAATGGTGATTGGATGCACCATGTGTCAATCAGCCATCACTGTCTGCTAATGTGTCGCTGCAGTGAAGATACACTGAGAAATATTGGTCTGTTGGTTTGTGGGATAAAACTCCACAGGGCTCTGCCTCTGCATGTACAGTATGGAATAAAACTGACAGCAATAGTAGTCTTTTTTCTGCGATACATATTTCGCAATGTGGAAAAAAAAATGCAGGAATTTACACTCGGGGTGTGATGCGGTAGATGGTGTAAATAATATAAATTTGGCCTATGGTAGAGATTTGGACTCCACCAACCAATCACGATAACACTTGCTGATGAAAGTGCAGAGACCACGGAGCAGGAGGAGCTGGTTAGAAAAAAATGGTGCGCACTTCAAGCTCTATACCAGTTTTTAAATTTTGTTAATAGACCTACTCTAACGTGAATTATGATTAATAACTTCTGCGATATTTTTTGTAAATTTACTTTGTAATATACAGCGAGGAAAATAAGTATTTGAACACCCTGTGATTTTGCAAGTTCTCCCACTTAGAAATCATGGAGGGGTCTGAAATTTTCATCTTAGGTGCATGTCCACTGTGAGAGACATAATCAAAAAAAAAAAAAACAAAAACAAAAAAAAACCTGGAAATCACAATGTATGATTTTTTTTTTAATAATTTATTTGTATGTTACTGCTGCAAATAAGTATTTGAACACCTGTGAAAATCAATGTTAATATTTGGTACAGTAGCCTTTGTTTGCAGTTACAGAGGTCAAATGTTTCCTGTAGTATTTCACACACTGCAGCAGGGATTTTGGTCCACTCCTCCATACAGATCTTCTCTAGATCTTTCAGGTTTGGAGTTTCAGCTCCCTCCAAAGATTTTCTATTGAGTTCAGGTCTGGAGACTGGCCAGGCCACTCCAGGACCTTGAAATGCTTCTTCTAATGCTTTTCTTTAAGAAGCCCTGTTATTCTGCCCTCCTTTACCTGTATTAATTGCACCTGTTTGAACTTGTTACCTGTATAAAAGACACCTGTTCACACACTCAATCAATCACACTCCAACCTGTCCACCATAGCCAAGACCAAAGAGCTGTCTAAGGACACCAGGGACAAAACTGTAGACCTGCACAAGGCTGGGATGGACTACAGGACAACAGGCAAGCAGCTTGGTAGAAGACAACAACTGTTATGATTATTTATTAGAAAGTGGAAGAAACACAAGATGAGTGTCAATCTCCCTCGGTCTGGGATTCCATGCAAGATCTCACTTTGTGGTGTAAGGATGATTCTGAGAAAGCTCAGAACTACACAGGAGGACCTGGTCAATGACCTGAAGAGAGCTGGGACCACAGTCACAAAGATTACATGAGTAACACATGATGCTGTCATGGTTTAAAATCCTGCAGGGCAGCAAGGTCCCCCTGCTCAAGCCAGCACATGCCCAGGCTCATTTGAAGTTCATCAGTGACCATCTGGATGATCCAGAGGAGGCATGGGAGAAGGTTATGTGGTCAGATGAGACCAGAATAGAGCTTTTTGGAATCAACTCCACTTACCATGTTTAGAGGATGAGAACAATCCCAAGAAAACCATCCCAACCGTGAAGCATGGGGGTGGAAACATCATACTCTGGGGCTGCTCTTCTGCAAAGGGGACAGGACGACTGCACCATATTGAAGGGAGGATGGATGCGGTCATGTATTGTGAGATTTTGGCAAACAACCTCCTTCCCTCAGTAAGAGCATTGAAGATGGGTCATGGCTGGGTCTTCCAGCATGACAATGACCCCAAACACACAGCCAGGGCAACTAAGGAGGGGCTCCGTTAGAAGCATTTCAAGGTCCTGGAGTGGCCTGGCCAGTCTCCAGACCTGAACTCAATAGAAAATCTTTGGAGGGAGCTGAAACTCCAAACCTAAAAGATTTGGAGAAGATCTGTATGGAGGAGTGGACCAAAATCCCTGCTGCAGTGTGTGAAAATCTGGTGAAAAACTACAGGAAACATTTGACTTCTGTAATTGCAAACAAAGGCGACTGTACCAAATATTAACATTGATTTTCACAGGTGTTCAAATACTTATTTGCAGCAGTAACATACAAATAAATTATTAAAAAATCAGACATTGGGATTTCCAGACTTTTTTTATTTTTTTATTTTTTTAGATTATGTCTCTCACAGTGGACATGCACCTAAGATGAAAATTTCAGACCCCTCCATGATTTCTAAGTGGGAGAACTTGCAAAATCACAGGGTGTTCAAATACTTATTTTCCTTGCTGTATATTATGGACTGTAGATGGTGAAATCCCTAAATTCCTTGCAATTGAATGTTGAGAAACAATTATGACACTAACCTGTTTCCAAATAGGTGTTTTATAAGCATTCATCAACTTTCCCAGTCTTTTGTGCCACTGTCCCAACTTTTTTGAAACGTGTTGCAGGCATCCATTTCAAAATGAGCAAATATTTGCACAAAAACAATAAAGTTTATCAGTTTGAACTTTAAATATCTTGTGTTTGTGGTATATTCAATTGAATATAGGTTGAAGAGGATTTTCAAATCATTGTATTATGTTTTACACAACGTCCCATCTTCATTGGAATTTGTGTCTCATCTTATTACATACACATAGTTGTACAAAAAACGCCTGAAGCATTTCCTGCAATTTAATGTAAATATATATATATATATATATATATATATATATATATATATATTTTGCTACATTTGTTCATTTTTTTTAAATTTACAATTTCTGTTTGCATTCTAAGTTATGAAAATGGTGTTTGTGTTCGTTTGCAGTATTTTGCACCATAGTGTGCTGAGTTTTAATTTTGAGTTTTGAGATCTGCACAATAAATGTTCTGAAAATGACATTATATCTGTTTTTTGTTGCTTTTTATAAAAATTTTTTTTATCAATGTAGCTTTGCTAAGGGACTATATAACCCATTCAGAAACGCTTCCATTATAATTTTTACACCTAAGATTATATCATGATATATACCGTTACCGGTATATATTCATATCACGATATGAATTTTATGTCATATCGTGATATGAATATATACCGTTACCGGTATATATTCATATCACGATATGAATTTTATGTCATATCGTGCAGCCCTGATTCATACACAGGTAACTTGAATAGCTCTTTGGAAAGAGTGACATTCTGTTATTAAAATGAATCTGTGGGGGAATGCATTTGCACAGAAAACAAACATCTTTTTTTTTCTAAGTTGAAAGACTCTGCAAGGAATTCTGACTAAATTATTACTCCTCCTCCATCGCGGGGCACCTGAGCTCCTCTGTCCTCGGCGAGGAGACCCGTGGCGTGGGGCTCCTCCTGAGCCTACCTGAGCAGGAAGAACACGTTTAATAACTTTTATTCAATTCAATTGCATTGTAGTTTGAGTGAAGCGGTGGAATCTGAGCACTAATGGGCAGCTGTGTGCGTGTTGTGACTCTGCCCGTGTAAGCCATGTTAATGGCAGAAAGACTCTGCACTCGATGTTAGATCAGGTTTTTATTGGTGTGTGTGGTGCACTCACGTTCTGCTGCCTGACCACAGTGAAGCATCGACTCAGAGATGGAAAACATGTACGTTAGGTGGTACTTGAGGACCCACTGATCTACGACACTTTCCACTAAAGGACGTGTCTAACATCTGGAGCACAGTACAGGACAGATATAAAAATAAGGTAAAGAGACTCTGAAGTCACTTGGACAAGTGTAATTTTCACCAAATATGGGGAAAGTGGCGTTAACGATTCAAGGTCGGTGAAAGTCTGTTCTCTGGAGGATCCTTGAGTACGGCTAGAGTGACTTTGTGTCAAATGAGCGGTGACTCATGGAGACTCCAGTGAGTGGTATCGCATGTGTTGTGAGGGAGCGTCAGAGTTTCTCTGTGCCTGATCCCAGATGGGCCTCCGTGCTGAAGGACTATGGCGGCTGGAGAAGGGCAAGGACACGCCCACATTTCACCTGTCTGCAGCAGACAGATGGTGACTGTCGAGGGGCGGTGATAGACTTGTTGACTGCCTGGGTGGTTGTCTTCCAGGCCCCAAGGCAGTTCTGAAGTGTGATGGATGTGGTGAAACGTGGGGTGGATGTGCCCTGACCTGACCTGAGCTTTACCAGGCCAGATATAAGTTACTCATGAGACACACACACACACACACACACACACACACACACACACACACACACACACACACACACACACACACACACACACACACACACACACACACACACACACACACACACACACACACACAGGCCATAGTCTGTAGACCTCCATTGCCTCACTTTCTGCTTCATTGTCTCCTTCTGCTTCCAGCTCTAGAGGAACCTCTAGAGCTGGAAGGGGGGCCACACTGAGGTGTAGACCAGAGGGGCCACACTGAGGTGTCGACCATGAGGGCCACACTGAGGTGTCGACCATGAGGGCCACACGGAGGTGTCGACCATGAGGGCCACACGGAGGTGTAAACCAGAGGGGCCACACTGAGGTGTAAACCAGAGGGGCCACACTGAGGTGTAGACCAGAGGGGCCACACGGAGTGTAGACCAGGGGCCCATACAGAGGTACAGACCAGGGGCACACACGGAGATGTAGACCAGGGGCACACACGGAATGTAGATCAGGGGGCCACACAGAGGTGTACACCAGAGGGGCCACACGGAGTGTAGACCAGGATCCCACATGGAGTGTAGATCAGGGGGCCACACAGAGGTGTAGACCAGAGGGGCCACACTGAGGTGTCGACCATGAGGGCCACACTGAGGTGTAGAAGAGAGGGCCACACTGAGGTGTAGAACAGAGGGGCCACACTGAGGTGTAAACCAGAGGAGCCACACTGAGGTGTAAACCAGAGGAGCCACACTGAGGTGTAAACCAGAGGGGCCACACTGAGGTGTAAACCAGAGGGGCCACACTGAGGTGTAAACCAGAGGGGCCACACTGAGGTGTAAACCAGAGGAGCCACACTGAGGTGTAAACCAGAGGGTCCACACTGAGGTGTAGACCAGAGGGGCCACACAGAGGTGTAGACCAGAGGGGCCACACAGAGGTGTAGACCAGAGGGGCCACACAGAGGTGTAGACCAGAGGGGCCACACAGAGGTGTAGACCAGAGGGTCCACACTGAGGTGTAAACCAGAGGGTCCACACGGAGGTGTAAACCAGAGGAGCCACACTGTGTAGACCAGAGGGTCCACACTGAGGTGTAAACCAGAGGGTCCACACTGAGTGTAGACCAGGTTCCACACTGAGTGTAGACCAGAGGGTCCACACTGAGGTGTAGACCAGAGGGGCCACACTGAGGTGTAAACGAGAGGGGTCACACGGAGGTGTAAACCAGAGGGTCCACACTGAGGTGTAGACCAGAGGGGCCACACTGGGGTGTAGACCAGAGGGGCCACACTGGGGTGTAGACCAGAGGGGCCACACTGGGGTGTAGACCAGAGGGGCCACACTGAGGTGTAGACCAGAGGGGCCACACTGAGGTGTAAACCAGGGGCCCTGGGCCTCATGAATTGGGTTCTTGGTTGAACTTTTTGGAGCAGATTACCAGAAACCATGGTTCATGATAATTAAAATGAAAGTGAGTGTCAGAGTTCATGAACTGGTTCTGATAGAGGAGTTGGACGGTGCAGAGCGGGTTGTTGGTGGTTTGATCCCTAGCTATTCCTGACTGTTTAGAAGTGCTGTTGAGTAAGATGCTGAAGGCCAGACCGCCCCTGGTGTGCAGGTCAGATTTATTAAAGTGCTCCCAGCAACACAAATCCAGTCCATTTAAATGAGTTACCACTTTTCATTGATCTGCTGTGGCGACCCCTAACGGGAGCAGCTGGAGGAATAAAAAAGCTTTTTTTGAAAGCTTTTTTCTGGGATGCTTGCAGGCAGAATATAATCACTGGAGGATGTAAACATCATAGTTGAGTTGCTAAACTGCAGAATAGAACGGCACATTTTAAAGAAGTAACTCTCTCTCCTCTGCAGAAAACGACAGACCGACCTCTCTGGCATCAGACGTGATCGACTACAATGTTCCTCTGACCACCACATACATGAAGCAGATGAAGCTGCAGAGTCTGAGCAGCAACAAGGTAACAAAAAGACTGAACGACCTCACTCGTTCTGCGTGTGTTTCACACGTCAGACGTTTCAGAGGGACGGATCATAAACTCTGATGACTGCATCTGCCTTTAAACAGTTGTTTAGTTCGCGACAGGAAAAACACCTCCGTTGGAAACCTTAACGGGCAAGTTGGAACATGCCCAAGCTGTTAAACAATTTCTCAGTTACTCACTTGTTGAAAGCCATCAAAAGCCGCCTGAATTTTACAAATGGTTTTCAACATGGAGGTGTTTCTCCTGTCGCGGCGCACACAGAATTGCCGAGTCGTCACGGAAACGACTCGGCGAATTTGCGCGCACGTCTTTCATTAAAAAATGTCCTTACACAGTGGAATGTCCGCATAAAGTCCTCATGCCGGCCTCTTCTGAATCTTCTCTGTTCTCTCACGACGTCCTGGGTGAATTAAGCCTTAAATTAGGATGGTTTCATGTCGAAACAGGCCGACGACGGTGCCTGGAAGTGCTACACGACGTCCCGCTGCGTGGGAAGTCCTTACAGCGACAGAAACACCCCATAATCTCTCATCAGCCGTTAAACTTTTCACTGAAAACCAGCTTAATTTCTAGAATAGTGTCCACTCAGATATTCCTCACAGGTCCAGAAAAAAATTTGATAAAGCAACGCGCGCCGTCTCGAGCAGCGTGTGAAACAAAGGAATTCAGCCAAGAGGGCGGGACCACATCTCACTCAAGGCCTGCCCACAGGGAAATGACGTCACCGAAACGCGTGAAAAACTCACGCATGCGCACGAGGGTTCAAGCATGATTGGTGTAATCGCACGTCATTTAAATCCATATAGTTAAAAAAAATAAATAAAAGGGTCGGTTTATTATCTAATAGACCTCGTATGTATATATATATATGTATATGTGCTAGTGTAATGTTTAACGCTTTAAGTGGTTACAGGGATGTTCAGCTGTAATTACATGTGTTCCCACACGAGGACAAAGCTACTGAATACTGTGTTAAAAATACGAGGTCTGTTAGAAAAGTATCCAACTTTATTATTTTTTTCAAAAACCATATGGATTTGAATCACGTGTAATTGCGTCAGACAAGCTTGAACCCTCGTGCGCATGCGTGAGTTTTTCCACACCTGTCGGTTGCGTCATTCGCCTATGAGCAGGCTTTGAGTGAGGAGTGGTCCAGCCCCCTCGTCGGATTTTCATTGCCAGGAAATGGCGGAATGATGTGGGCTTTTTTTCATCAGAATTTTTTCAGAAACTGTTAGAGACTGGCAGCTGGAAACCATTAGAAAAATTTATCTGGCTTTCGGTGAAAATGTTACGGGCTTGGTAGAGAATAAGGAGTGTTAATGACGCTTTAAGGACGGCCCCCAGCGGCGCCGCGCTCCGAAGCCGCCATCGACAGGCTGAACGACCATTTCATTTCTAAAGGGATGGCTGTCTGGATCCGTGACCATCGTGTGCCATTTCTCTGGTCATCACAAGAGCTGGACATCAACCATTTTCCAGCAGATTTCACTTTTAACAAGAGATTTTGTCATGGAAAGCCGAGCGGAGGCTTCGCGCGTCACGATGGATTCGCTACTGGAATGAGACAAAATCACCTCCGTTTTGGTCTCACAGGACGGCTTTGAGATGGCATTCAGACAGCTTCGGTGGTTTTTCCATCGAGTGATTATCCGAGAAATTGTGGATGTGCCTGGACATGCCAGAACATGTCCCGTGAGGCTTCATCACGGCGTTGCTGTGCGCCATGCGGCACCGCCGCGACGTGCAAAGCCTCCGCTCCTCTTCCTCCATGACAAAACAGTGTAGTAGTGTAACATTTTCACCGAAAGCCAGATAATTTTTCTAATGGTTTCCAGCTGCCAGTCTCTAACAGTTTCTGAAAAAATTCTCATGGAAAAAAAGCCCAAATCATTCCGCCATTTCCTGGTAATCTAACAACGACGAGGGGGCTGGACCACTCCTCACTCAAAGCCTGCTCACAGGCGAATGATGCAACCGACAGGCGTGGAAAAACTCACGCATGCGCACGAGGGTTCAAGCTTGTCTGAAGCAATCACACGTGATTCAAATCCATATGGTTTTTGAAAAAATAATAAGGTCGGATACTTTTCTAATAGACCTCGTATAGCAGAAGAAGAAACATCCAGATGTGTAATGCTAGCAGCTGCAGGTTTGGTGATTAAAACGGCCGCCGTTTTTCTCTTTTCTGCAAATATATGTACTTATGTCTCCATATACATTTCTACACGCTTTACTTTTTCTTGTTCCCCCCTTTTTAATATTATTATATTTAAGTAAATATGGGAGGAGTGGGATACAATTAGTTATACCTAACAGCTAACGTTAGCTTATCTAGCCGGCCTTAGCAACGTTCATTGTAGCTTACAAAATAGTTGGTTCCTTTGTGTTTGATAACAATCTTCTCCTGTGATGTCTTATCCTTCTTATGTCTTATTACTTATTATATCATATATACCTTTTTCTTGAGCTGCTTGGGTGGGTAGTGAGAGTTCCCATGGGATAAAAAGCTTTTTAACCTCCCATCCCTGGTTCTCAAGACCAGGCACCCAGGTGGCTCTACTCTACTCTTTTCTACTCTCCTATTTTACTCTTCCTTTTTAGATATTTAGATATACCATTGTATACTGGCATAGTTGCACCTCAGAATTGGAATATAATATATAAGATATACCTTACCGAATTTTCATGAGCTGCTGACAAGAGCAGAAATTAGCTTTGAGTTAGCGGACGTTAGCGTGCACGCTGATGTAGGCAAAATGTCTAATAAATCCTTCCAGAGGTGTTATCAGGTTACACAAGCAGTGTTTTCAGTTTTAGAAGTGTTTATTTCTCACTAGCTTTTACACACACACACACACACACACACACACACACACACACACACACACACACACACACACACACACACACACACACACACACACACACACACACACACATATATGAGAAAGGTGTTATATTTAGCCAAAAACGAAGCGAAGTTAGCAGCTAGCGACACCGGGAAGTGGCGTCACCACACTAACATCCATGAGATCATAGTATAAAAACAGGAATAGAATGTGACTTTTTGTCTCTTAAAATACCTCTTACAATACGTCCAGGTTAGACATCTTTGAACTTGTCCAACGTTTGTGTCCCAAGAATGTTCCCTGTGAATTTGAAGACTCTGACAGTAATTGGACTGGATTTATGCTGAGCACAGACGAATGGATGGACGGATGGACATAAAGACTTATTACCACCTCTACTGGTGGTTGGCTGTCACTGCGGTATTGTATCACTTCCTGTTCTGGAGCACAGCGGTGTTTTGCTGTATCTGTTAGCTGTTTAATCTGCTTAGTTAGATTGATCTAGATAACTAGATAACGATTTATTTCACAGTGTAATCTTCACGTGCCTTAACTAAAGCACTCTCTCTGCTGAATCACTTCTAAATTATTTTCACATTCTTCACTTTGTGTGTTTTTAGGAATCCGCTAGCTTAGCGCAGCTATTAGCTCTTATCCGGTTTAGCATGGCGGCTTCTCCTGTCTCTCCTGCACTTTTCTGCGCTGGGTGTGAAATGTTTAGTTATTCCTCGGCCTCCTTTAGCAGTAATGGTACTTGTAATAAGTGTAGCTTGTTCGTAGCTTTGGAGGCCAGGCTGGGCGAATTGGAGACTCGGCTTCGCACCTTGGAAAATCCTACAGCTAGCCAGACCCCTGTAGTTGGTGCGGACCAAGGTAGCTTAGCCGCCGTTAGCTGTCCCCCAGCAGATCCCAAGCAGCTGGGAAAGCAGGCCGGCTGGGTGACTGTGAGGAAGAAGCGTAGTTCTAAACAGAAGCCCCCTGTACACCACCAACCCATTCACTTTTCTAACTGTTTTTCCCCACTCGGCGACACACCCGCCGAGGAACAAACTCTGGTTATTGGCGACTCTGTTTTGAGAAATGTGAAGTTAGCGACACCAGCAACCATAGTCAAATGTCTTCCGGGGGCCAGAGCAGGCGACATTGAAGGAAATTTGAAACTGCTGGCTAAGGCTAAGTGTAAATGTGGTCTATTAAACATTAGATCTCTCTCTTCTAAGTCCCTGTTAGTAAATGATATAAGAATTGATCAACATATTGATTTATTCTGCCTTACAGAAACCTGGTTACAGCAGGATGAATATGTTAGTTTAAATGAGTCAACACCCCCGAGTCACACTAACTGTCAGAATGCTCGAAGCACGGGTCGAGGAGGAGGATTAGCAGCAATCTTCCACTCCAGCTTATTAATTAATCAAAGACCCAAGCAGAGCTTTAATTTATTTGAAAGCTTGACTCTTAGTCTTGTCCATCCAAATTGGAAGTCTCAAAAAACAGTTTTATTTGTTATAAATGGTAAATGGACTGCATTTATATAGCGCTTCTCCATCTGCATCAGACGCTCAAAGTGCTTTACAATCATGCCTCACATTCACCCCGATGTCAGGGTGCTGCCATACAAGGCGCTCACTACACACCGGGAGCAATAGGGGATTAAAGGCCTTGCCCAAGGGCCCTTAGTGATTTTCCAGTCAGGCAGGGATTTGAAACCATGATCTTCTGGACTCAAGCCCAACACCTTAACCATGAGACCATCACCTCCCCCCCTTGTTATTATCTATCGTCCACCTGGTCGTTACTGTGAGTTTCTTTGTGATTTTTCAGACCTTTTGTCTGACTTAGTGCTTAGCTCAGATAAGATAATTATAGTGGGTGATTTTAACATCCACACAGATGCTGAGAATGACAGCCTCAGCACTGCATTTAATCTATTATTAGACTCAGTTGGCTTCGCTCAAAATGTAAATGAGTCCACCCACCACTCTAACCACACTTTAGATCTTGTTCTGACATATGGCATAGAAATTGAAGACTTAACAGTATTCCCTGAAAACCCCTTTTTGTCTGATCATTTCTTAATAACATTTACATTTACTCTGATGGACTACCCAGCAGTGGGGAATAAGTTTCATTATAGTAGAAGTCTTTCTGAAAGCACTGTAACTAGGTTTAAGGATATGATTCCTTCTTTATGTTCTCCAATGCCATATACCAACACAGGGCAGAGTAGCTACCTAAACTCTGTGAGTGAGATAGATTATCTCGTCAGTAGTTTTACATCCTCGTTGAGCACAACTTTGGATGCTGTAGCTCCTCTGAAAAAGAGAGCTTTAAATCAGAAGTGCCTGACTCCGTGGTATAACTCACAAACTCGCAGCTTAAAGCAGATAACTCAGAAGCTGGAGAGGAAATGGCGTCTCACTAATTTAGAAGATCTTCATTTAGCCTGGAAAAAGAGTCTGTTGCTCTATAAAAAAGCCCTCCGTAAAGCTTGGACATCTTACTATTCATCACTAATTGAAGAAAATAAGAACAACCCCAGGTTTCTTTTCAGCACTGTAGCCAGGTTGTCAAAGAGTCAGAGCGCCATTGAGCCGAGTATTCCTTTAACTTTAACTAGTAATGACTTCATGACTTTATTTGCAAATAAAATTTTAACTATTAGAGAAAAAATTATTCATAACCATCCCAAAGACATATCTTTATATTTGGCTGCTTTCAGTAATGCTGGTATTTGGTTAGACTATTTCTCTCCGATTGTTCTGAGTTATTTTCATTAGTCACTTCCTCCAAACCATCAGCATGTCTATTAGACCCCATTCCTACCAGGCTGCTCAAGGAAGCCCTACCATTAATTAATGCTTTGATCTTAAATATGATCAATCTATCTTTATTAGTTGGCTATGTACCACAGGCTTTTAAGGTGGCAGTATTTAAACCATTACTTAAAAAGCCATCACTTGACCCAGCTATCTTAGCTAATTATAGGCCAATCTCCAACCTTCCTTTTCTCTCAAACATTCTTGAAAGGGTAGTTGTAAAACAGCTAACTGATCATCTGCAGAGGAATGGTCTATTTGAAGAGTTTCAGTCAGGTTTCAGAATTCATCATAGTACAGAAACAGCATTAGTGAAGGTTACAAATGATCTTCTTATGGCCTCAGACAGTGGACTCATCTCTGTGCTCGTCCTGTTAGACCTCAGTGCAGCTTTTGATACTGTTGACCATAAAATTTTATTACAGAGATTAGAGCATGCCATAGGTATTAAAGGCACTGCGCTGCGGTGGTTTGAATCATATTTATCTAATAGATTACAATTTGTTCATGTAAATGGGGAGTCTTCTTCATGGACTAAGGTTAATTATGGAGTTCAACAAGGTTCTGTGCTAGGACCGATTTTATTCACTTTATACATGCTTCCCTTAGGCAGTATTATTAGAAAGCATTGCTTAAATTTTCATTGTTACGCAAATGATACCCAGCTTTATCTATCCATGAAGCCAGAGGACACACACCAATTAGTTAAACTGCAGGAATGTCTTTCAGACATAAAGACATGGATGACGGGGACTAGAAGGAGAGAGCATATTTCACCCATATTGGCCTCTCTTCATTGGCTCCCTGTTAATTCCAGAATAGAATTTAAAATTCTTCTTCTTACTTATAAGGTTTTGAATAATCAGGTCCCATCTTATCTTAGGGACCTCATAGTACCATATCACCCCAATAGAGCGCTTCGCTCTCAGACTGCAGGCTTACTTGTAGTTCCTAGGGTTTGTAAGAGTAGAATGGGAGGCAGAGCCTTCAGCTTTCAGGCTCCTCTCCTGTGGAACCAGCTCCAAATTCAGATCAGGGAGACAGACACCCTCTCTACTTTTAAGATTAGGCTTAAAACTTTCCTTTTTGCTAAAGCTTATAGTTAGGGCTGGATCAGGTGACCCTGAACCATCCCTTAGTTATGCTGCTATAGACTTAGACTGCTGGGGGGGTTCCCATGATGCACTGAGTGTTTCTTTTTATTCACCTCTTTTTGCTTTGTATGCACCACTCTGCATTTAATCATTAGTGATTGATCTCTGCTCCCCTCCACAGCATGTCTTTTTCCTGGTTCTCTCCCTCAGCCCCAACCAGTCCCAGCAGAAGACTGCCCCTCCCTGAGCCTGGTTCTGCTGGAGGTTTCTTCCTGTTAAAAGGGAGTTTTTCCTTCCCACTGTCCCCAAGTGCTTGCTCACAGGGGGTCGTTTTGACCGTTGGGGTTTTTCTGTAATTATTGTATGGCCTTGCCTTACAATATAAAGCGCCTTGGGGCAACTGTTTGTTGTGATTTGGCGCTATATAAATAAAATTGATTTGATTTGAAAGACTTCACTATACCTGTATATGAATTGTCATATCTGCACAGTAAAATCACCAGTGTTAAATTAGTGACAGTGAACATATGGTCCCACTTTGACCAGAGTAGGACCATATGTACACTGGGAGTGTTAATTTAACACTACTAGGACCATATGTACACTGGGAGTGTTAATTTAACACTGTCAGTGTTAGTTTTAACCTGGTGAGTTTACTGTGTGGGAACATGTGTTGAAGCCACACATTGCAATATCCACCACACCACAGAACTGTGGATGGCAACCACCCAGACAGACAACTGGTACATCCCAACTTCTTGAAAGTAGCTGTCTGCATCAATAAGTTGAAACATGGGCATCTCCTTGGCCTTTTCCAGCCACTGGGGTCCTCAACATTGCATGCTGGATCACGCACAGAAATGTGCTACATGGGCAAAATATCATAGAGTACATTCCCTCAGTATGCAAGTGGTACTCCTCATCTGAGTTTCCCAAAGTAATCATTCCTTTGACATAAAGTATTTTCAGCAGTACCCAAGGATTTTACAGAGAGACCTAGTACCAAAGACACTAAGTCACTAGTTAGTGTCCAGCTGTGACAACCATACAGTAAGAGTGGAAGCACCCTCAAGACTTGGACCTTTATTCTTCTGCATCCTTGAGCATCATCTGTGCAGGGATCTCATGACTCTATGAGCTCTTCTTGGACATCTCTTTGTCTAAAAGACTGAAGAAACAAATTTACTGCTGATGGTAGAGTCCAATAAATCATTGAAAGCCTGCATCCTACTCTTGATCCAGGACAGTCACAGACCCAATTACTCCGACTCCTCACTCAGCTTGTCAAGTGGTGTAGATTGCACAAAGATCACAGCATCGGCCGCAGGTCCTACCTAACACCTGATCCATGCAAGTATTGAAGAGCGTAGCAGCCAGCACACATTGGGGATGATTGCCAGAATTCATGTGGAAGGTCAGAGACACTGCCACCACGCTGCACAGCGCTCACTGCCTGTGTACATAATGCCCAACAACTTATTGAGGGTTTCATAAGGCAGCCCCGTCAACCGAATCCATTGGTTTGTAAAAAATCAACAGGTCTAGATGTTAGAGAGGTGGACTTGTGATTAGAAGATCCTCAGTTCGATTCCCTGTCAGACAGGAGAGATTGCTAATTTCCCAAGATGCTCTTGGTGTGCAAGAGCCTCACATGACAGCACAGACACGTTGGTATATGGATTTTTGTGTGTGTGTGGGGTCAGACACTGAATTTAGCACTTTTGAGGGTACCAACCAATTTATGTCAGTACTCATGAGTTCTGATTCACACTATATCAATCAGTAGTATGCTGGATGAGCGCCTTCCCAAGCGAGTCTTCTATGGAGAAATGCATACTGGTGCGCACTCCATAGGTGGTCAGAAAAAAACGATTCAAGGAAACTCTGAAAGACTCTTTGAAAGACCTTGGCATTAATCACACATCCTGGGAGTCATTGGGTCAGCACTGACCAGCTTGGCGGGGGGCAGTCATGAAGGGAGCTGCAGCCTATGAAGCTCAGTGTGTGGAGGCAGCAAGGACGAAGCGTGCTGCACACAAGTCCTGATCTGACAGAGGTTCATCAATCCCGGGTGCTGCTGTCTCGTTGTCCTGTCCCCACAGTGTCCCAGGAACCACCACATCACTTGGTGCCAAAGTGGGATGTGAGAGCACATCTGGGTTAGAGGAGAAAAGAGAGTGAGACCGACTAGAAAAATAAATGCTGCTGTTTCATGAACCAGCGCTTCAAGCGCTCCCAATGGCAAAATATTATCTTTGGTACTAAAAATGAAAGCTGGCCAAAGAAAAAATGTCAGAGTGGATGACTCCAAATCAATGAACACCTAATTTATTGCTGTAAATTTGTCTTTATTTATTGTCTTGATCATCCAATTTTATTGAATCATACAAGTGTAATGTGAGGTATCATGGTAAAGCCCTTTGGGCATCTGTATCGGATGGAAAAGAACTCAGTCCATGAAGTGACCATACATGTGTGTTTGGTCAGACCCGTAGTCTGTTGTGACGTTACCCGTCTCCCAGAAGGAAGCGAAGATTGCTTGCAGAGTTCCGTATTAGACGACTCATTTACTATAAATGGTGAAGAAATTTCTTTGACATTTCTCAAACATTTGCCATCAAATGTGATTGGTAGGAAATGACCATCAGCCAGAGTGCATGTCCACAGTTCTTCCTGTCTTCCTGCAGCAGCTGCCTGCAGGTCTGCTGAAGTTTTTAAAAATCAAACTGAGCTAAAGGTGGAGGAAATCTCTGTGTGAGACATTGGTGATGGTGGAGAAAATGGAAGGAACCAAACAGCAGCTGCTTTTACTGCACACATGAGCATTTGCAGTGGGTGTTAATGATTATTCCATTTTTGTTCCCACACCACCCGTTTACCACTCTGGTGATCTGATCTAAGCACTGGCTGTCAGTCATGGTGTTTGTGCACATGCACATGCGTTCTAGTCCAGATAATGGGTGGAGAACCACAGGGTTGAGCTCATTCCAATTATCCCAGGCCTGTGAGCGTTGAGTTAATTAGCTCTGATGACAGTGAGGTGTGTTAGTTTATGATAGAATGTCAGCCGGTCTGTCGTCGTCTGTCTGACTCTTGTTATTCCATGTCAAAGACTAACTGTAGCACACGGTCCCATTGACACCTTCTCATTATCGTCTTCTTGATTCTTCATGTCACATGAAGCTCTCGTCATCACGTTGCTGCAGAAACACCTCGCTGTAGTGCTTTCTCCAGAGTGAGGCTTTAGTTCACCGACCACTGTGATCATCAGTCTGTTTCACAGCAGTCGTTTTGTGTTGTGAGAAAAACAAAGGCATCATTTTAAAATTAACAGCATTGTATACAGATACTTGTACTGTAGGTTGTTTTATCACATTGAAAGATAAATTTGCACTGTCAGAGTCCTACACTGTTGGATTTTATAGGCATGGGAAAATGCCAGAACTCTGCTGGCACCGCGGTGCATTCTGGGAAGCGCAGGGGGATTATGGGAAACGTTAAAGCACCGAGTAAGCATGTCCAAGCATCTCATTCTCTAATGCAGAGGACCCAGAGGCATGAAGGTCATTCCCAAGATAAATGAATTGCTTAACAAGTTTGACACTTCCACTACAAAGCGATACAGTTCTGATGGCCGACTCCAGGAAGTCCTTAAAGTGGGCCTTCATGCAGGTCTGTTGCAGACTCAGACACTCTGACTCCTCTCTGAGCTTCTCAAATGCTGAAATCAGGGTATCCATTGATTCTGCAAAGATCACATCATCATCCATGATGTCAGCGTCAGTAAACCTTTCCTCTTCATCAACGACACTTAAACCACTGGTTTCTACCACTCTATCCAACATCTAGTCTATGCAAGCATTGAACAGAGTAGGACTCAGAACATGTCCCTGATGCACACCAGTATTTACAGTGCAGGGACTCTTGTAGGTTTGATCTTCATTCAGTCACTGTACAATAACAAGTAGGAATAGAAATGTTAATCATAGAAGAGAGGACTTTTGGTCTTACCAGAGGTGTGCACTCTAGTTTTACAGTTTTTTTTCAATAGCGAAGACACATTTCTCGAAAGCTGCTCTCCTTTTCTCTAAACTGTGAACACAAAACCCAATTTTCAAGCTACATTCACAAAACCCCAGACTTGTCTTGCAAAACCAAACTTTCACCTCAAAACAGTTCAATCTGTGCTCAAAACTGAACTATGTTGTCAAATCGTGAATCAAAATTAAAAACCCTACTGAGCAGTCTCTGAACACTACATAGAAAAATAGAAAATACAATGTTCAGGACATGAAGCCTAAGAAATCAATGTTTCTTGTTCACTGTAGGCTAAATGCATGTTCCAAAACAAAAAACCCTGTGCATTTAGCACTTATACATAGTAAAAAAAGAAGTACAAGTAACAGAAATCCTGTGCATTTACACATAGCACTTGTACAGTACAAAAACAAACAGAAATCATGTGCATTTAGCACTTGTATACAGTAAGCCAACGTAAAAATAAAGTACAACAAAAATATATATGGAATACTTGGCTTACAAACAGACTAACCCTCCATTACAATACTACAGTACAGTGGCACAGTGATGTACTGAAACATATATTTACTTACAGCTATACTGTGGTACAGTATATAGTGTAGTCATACAGTAACATTTACATACTATAATGTCAGAAAAGGTAATTATTTTTTTCTCTAAATCTTTGGATTATGGGTGGACACAGTGAATCTACTGATGTTTGGTTGGACCTTTTGTCTGGCCTTCCTGATGCTCATATCAGAGTTGGCTGGTGAAGCAGGCTAGACACAAATGCAGGACGCGAGTACACAGCTCAGTGGAGTAAAAGCATTTACTTGGATTGGAAACAAGGGCCGGTACACAGATAAGCAGTCCAAAAGAAGCAACAGTAACAAAATCATCAGGTTTAGGCGTGGTCGAGGTACACAGGCAGGTAATCAAAAACACGATGAAGCAATCAAGGCAAAAACACAAGGAACTGAGCTGGAAAGAGGCTCAAGGCACATCGATCTGGCGAAGGACAGAGACAAACTTTGAGGCTTATAAAGCACCCAGGTGATTAACTGCAAACTCAGAACAGGTGTGTGGAGAAACTCCCAGAACCACGGTGTGGCCAGACAGAGGGAGACACCCACCACCAAGAGCCAGGAGAGAAAGGCAAGAAACAACAGGACAGAGAAAATCCAAGCAGAAGGATAGAACAGAGGCAGAACAAGAGACAGAGAACATAAACACAACCCATAAAACCAGGAACCCGACAGTACCCCCCCTCAAGGGCCGACCCCCGAAGGCCCAGGAGCAGAAGGGTGAGAAGCATGAAACTCACGAATAAGGGCGGGGTCCAATGCAAACTGTGAGGGAATCCAGGACCACTCCTCAGGGCCATAACCCGCCCAATCCACCAAATACTGCAAACCACGACCCCTTCCGCCGGAATCCAGAAGGCGCCGCACCATGAAGGCGGGCCCCCCCATCCACAAAGTGGGCGGGTAGCGGGGGATCGGTCAGCGGGCACAAAGGGTTGGACTGCACAGGCTTCAGGTGGCTGACATGGAAAGTAGGGTGAACCCTCATGGACCTTGGAAGGCGGGAGACAGACAGAGACAGGGTTAATGATCTTGGATATGGGGAATGGGCCAACGAACCTTGGAGCTAGGTTCCGAGGCACTCCACGCAGTGGCAGGTGGCGCGTGGAAAGGCAAACTCGTTGTCCCAGGGCGTAGGAGGGTAAGATCGACCGTTTGTGATCCGCTGCGGCCTTGTATGCTTGTGAAGACTGCAACAGGGCTCTCCGAGCCCACTCCCAGGTTCGTTGGCAACGTAAGATGAGTCCCAGAGCTGCAGGTACCGGTGACCGTAGATCTGTGTAATTAAACAAGGATGGTTGATGACCAAAAACCACATGAAATGGTGAAAAACCAGAGGCAGACATAGGAAGGCTGTTGTGGGCCAATTCTATCCATGGTAACTGAGAGGACCAAGTGGCAGGACATTGGGAGGCTAGGATTCGTAGACCCTTTTCAAGTTCCTGGTTGAGGCGTTCTGTTTGACCATTAGCTTGGGGATGGTAACCAGATGTGAGGCTGGATGTGACCCAGAGAAGACGGCAGAACTCCCTCCAAAAATGTGAAACAAACTGAGGACCCCGATCAGAGACAGTATCCTACGGCAACCCGTGAAGCCTAAAGACATGAGTTAACAGAGCCTCAACCGTTTCCTTGGCTGAGGGGAGCCTAGGCAAAGGTACAAAATGCACCATTTTGGACAGACGATCCACAACAGTCATAATTACTGAGTTGCCTCTTGAAACCGTCCATGGTCAGACAGGAATGGGCAGAGGTAACAGAGCACCTGCAGGAGGGCGAGTGGAGGATTTATGTATAGCACAAACAGAGCAGGCATTAACATATTCTTGGACATCAGTTAACATGTGCGGCCACCAAAATCTCTGCTTTAACACAAACATGGTTCTCTGGATACCTGGATGACATGAGAATCGACTATCATGTCCCCAACGGATTACCTCACCCCTAAGATGGGTCAGAACAAATAATTTGCCAGAGGGACAGTCCAAGGGAACTCAGCCACATGGGGTGTGCAGCCAGTACATTCTGAGTGCCGGTCCCAAGCCCGGATAAATGAGGAGGGTTGCGTCAGGAAGGGCATCCGGCGTAAAACAAGCCAACCCAACTATGCAGACTCAGAATCGAATTCCCATACCGGATTGGTCGCGGCCCGGGTTAACAACGTCCGCCACCGGTGCTATTGCCCAACAGGGTGCCGGTGGAAATTGGGCTACTGCTGGGCGAAGACGACGACGAAGAAGAGGAGGAAAACGTTGCCACGAACAGCGGGAAAAGAAGAAAACTAGAAGGGTGGAAATGAAGGAGGAAGACTGGTGTGTGAAATTTAGCGAGCAGGTGAGAGAAGCACTAGTTGGAGGGGAAGCAATTTTGGACAATTGGAAGAGTACTGCAGATGTGGTGAGGGAGACAGCTAGGGCAGTACTGGGTATGACATCTGGACAGTGGAAGGAAGACAAGGAGACTTGGTGGTGGAATGAAGAGGTCCAGGAAAGCATAAGGAGAAAGAGGTTGGCGAAAAAGTTTTGGGATAGTCGGAGAGATGAAGAAAGTAGACAGGAGTACAAGGAGATGCGGCGTAAGGCGAGAAGAGAAGTGGCAAAAGCAAAGGAAAAGGCATATTGCGAGCTGTACAAGAAGTTGAATAGTAAGGAAGGAGAAAAGGACTTGTACCGATTGGCCAGACAAAGGGACAGAGCTGGAAAGGATGTGCAGCAGGTTAGGGTGGTAAAAGATGCACATGGTAATGTGCTGACAAGTGAGGAGTGTGTGCTGAGAAGGTGGAGGGAATATTTCGAAGAGTTGATGAATAAAGAAAATGAGTGAGAGAAAAGGCTGGATGATGTGGTGAGAGTAAATCAGGAAGTAAAAGAGATTAGCAAGGAAGAAGTGAGGGCTGCTATGAAGAGGATGAAGAGTGGAAAGGCAGTTGGTCCAGATGACATTCCAATGGAGGCATGGAAATGTCTAGGAGAGATGGCAGTAGAGTTTCTAACCAGATTGTTTAATAAAATCTTGGAAAGTGAGAGGATGCCTGAGGAGTGGAGACGAAGTGTGCTGGTTCCTATTTTCAAGAACAAGGGTGATGTGCAGAGCTGCAGTAACTACAGAGGCATAAAGCTGATCAGCCACAGCATGAAGTTATGGGAAAGAGTAGTAGAAGCTAGGCTTAGAAAACAGGTGAAGATCTGTGAGCAGCAGTATGGTTTCATGCCGAGAAAGAGCACTACAGATGCAATGTTTGCTCTGAGAATACTGTTGAAGTACAGAGAAGGACAGAAAGAGTTACATTGTGTGTTTATGGACTTAGAAAAAGCTTATGATAGGGTGCCAAGAGAAGAGTTGTGGCATTGTATGAGGAAGTCTGGAGTGGCAGAGAAGTATGTTAGGGTAGTACAGGACATGTACAAGAATAGTGTGACAGCGATGAGATGCGCAGTCAGAATGACAGACTCATTCAAGGTGGAGGTGGGATTACACCAAGGATCAGGTCTGAGTCCTTTCTTGTTTGCAGTGGTGATGGACAGGTTGACAGATGAGATCAGACAGGAGTCCCCATGGACTATGATGTTTGCAGATGACATTGTGATCTGTAGTGAGAGTAGAGAGCAAGTTGAGTCTAGTCTGGAGAAGTGGAGATATGCTTTGGAGAGAAGGGGAATGAAAGTCAGTAGATGCAAGACGGAGTACATGTGTGTGAATGAGAGGGAGCCCTGTGGAATAGTGCAGTTACAAGGAGTAGAAGTGGTGAAAGTAGATGAGTTTAAATATTTGGGGTCAACTGTTCAAAGTAATGGAGAGTGTGGTAGAGAGGTGAAGAAGAGAGTGCAGGCAGGGTGGAGTGGGTGGAGAAAGGTGGCAGGAGTGATTTGTGACCGAAGAATATCAGCAAGAGTGAAGGGGAAAGTTTACAAAACAGTAGTGAGACCAGCTATGTTGTACGGTTTAGAGACAGTGGCACTAACAAAAAGACAGGAGGCAGAGCTGGAGGTGGCAGAGCTGAAGATGTTGAGATTCTCTTTGGGAGTGACAAGAATGGACAAGATTAGGAATGAACATATCAGAGGGACAGCTCAGGTGGGACGGTTTGGAGACAAAGTCAGAGAGGTGAGATTGAGATGGTTTGGACATGTGCAGAGGAGGGACCCAGGGTATATAGGGAGAAGGATGCTGAGGATGGAGCCACCAGGCAGGAGGAGAAGAGGGAGACCAAAGAGGAGGTTCATGGATGTGCTGAGAGAGGACATGCAGGTGGTTGGTGTGACAGAGGAAGCTACAGAGGACAGGGTGAGATGGAAACGATTGATCTGCTGAGGCGACCCCTAACGGGAACAGCTGAAAGACAAAGAAGAAGACAGTCCGAGGGAACTAACTAGCGCTGCCCTTACTTTCGCTTCAACATCCCAGGTAAGTGCTGACACAAAACAGGTTTCGGGAAGGGTAGTTTCCGGATTAGGCGTGGAATCAGAAGAGTCACCAAGACAGGAAAAAGCATCTGGCTTCCCATTCTTAGACCCTGGACGATAAGATAACACGAAATTGAACCGGCTGAAGAATATGGCCCACCTGGACTGTCGAGCGTTAAGCCGTTCGCTGTGCGGAGATAGGCTAAATTTTTATGGCCGGTCTAAAGTAGGAAAGGCAGCTGTGCCCCCTCCAACCAATGGTGCCACTCCTCCAAGGCCACTTTGACTGCCAGCAGTTCGCGATCTCCGATGCTGTAATTTCTTTCTGCAGCAGAGAGTTTTATGGACAGAATTGCACAGGGATGCAATTTATTGTCGCTGGGCTTTGTTTGAGAGAGAACAGCCCCAATTCCAATGTCAGATGCATCAACTTCGACCACAAACTGCCGGGCAGGGTCAGGAAGGAGTAACACTGTGGCCGTTGTAAAACGATGCTTTAGGTTCTGGAATGCCTCCTCACATTCTGGGGTCCATACAAAAGACCGTTGCGAGGAGGTAGCATTATGTAGAGGAGCTGTGATGGTACTGAAGTTACGGATAAACTTACGATAGAAGTTGGCGAAACCAAGGAACCTCTGGACGTCCTTACAGCAACTCGGAACCACCCAAACTCGAACCACCGTAACCTTAGCAGGATCCATCTGGATCTTCCCCTCAGAATTACAAATCCCAAGAATGATACTATGCAATGGTGGAATTCGCATTTTTCGGCTTTGACAAAAAGACCGTTTTGTAGAAGAGTTTTAAGAATGGTCCGGACCTGCTGGGTGTGTGTTTCCAGATCAGGTGAGTAAATGAGAATGTCACTGAGATAAACAAAGACACATTTGTTAAGGTACTCATGCAATACGTCATTTACAAGACTTTAGAACACAGCAGGAGCGTTAGTAAGACCAAACAGCATTACAAGGTATTTGTAGTGGCCTGTGGGTGTATTAAAGGCGGTCTTCCATTCGTCCCCCGGTCGGATGTGTACCAGGTGATATGCGTTCCGTAAATCTAACTTTGTAAAAACCTTGGCTCAGCAGTTCGAAAGCAGAGGAAATAAGTGGTAAAGGGTACCGATTTTTGATTGTGATGTCATTAAGTCGTCGATAATCAATACAAGGGCAGAGGGTCTTATCTTTATTCTCTACAAAGAAGAATCCTGCCCCTTTGGGTGAAGATGAAGGACGTATCAACCCAGCTGCGAGTGACTCCTGAATTTAGGTGTTCATGGCTAGACGTTCTGGTGCGGACAGAGAGAACAATTTTCCCCGGGGTGGCGTAGTCCCCGGAAGAAGGTCTATAGCACAGTCATACTCGCGGTGGGGTGGAAGTGACTTAGCTTTAGTTTTGCTAAAGGCTTCAGCGAGATCATGATAGCAAGATGGGACCCCCTCGAGTTCTGACCTTATTACCCTTGAAGGTACAACAGACATTGTCAGACAGGAATCGTTACATGCAGGTCCCCATAACTCAATTTTTCCCCAAGACCAATCAAGATGTGGCTTATGACGTTGAAGCCAGGGATGCCCCAGTATAACCGAGTGAGACATTTTATCAAATATGTGGAAGCTAATTTGTTCAGTATGATTTTCAGGGATGGTCATACTAACAGATTGCGTGTGAAATTCAATTTGGCCCAGCTCTCGGCCATCCACGGAGCCATGGAGGCATCCCTTGGAGCGGGATGATGGCAGTCCCGGCGAGGTTGGTCCGATAAGCGACGATCGGTTCGGATCGCCAGTGCAATGAGGTCATCAAGATTTTCGGGCAAATCCACCGGTATGAGCAGACTTTGGATGCTATCATTCAGGCCATGGAAAAACAAATTGTGGAGCGCTGCGTGATTCCATTCACTCTTTGCGGCCAAAATACGAAAATCTATGGCATAGTCGGCCACCCGGCGATTGCCTTGCTTTAGCTTCATCAACGAGCGCGCCGCCTCGCGCCCCGGAGAGGTGTGTTGGAATACCTGCTGCAGTGAGTTGGTGAAGGCTGCGAGGGAGGAGCAAGATGGCGAATTGCGGCTCCACTCAGCTGTAGCCCACGCTGCTGCCCGGCCGGTCAGGTGAGTGATTACAAATGCTATCTTTGCCCTTTCAGATGGTAACATTGGTGACATCAATTCGAAATGTAACTCACACTGTGTAATAAAGGGCTTCACGTCCCCTGACTCTCTGGAGAACCGCTCAGGTTGGGAGAGTTGATTACAGACGTCAGAGATGGGTACGGAAGCCGGTGGGGCTGCTGACGGTCCCAGAAATGGTCAGGCGACAGGAACCGTGTCGGTCATAACCTGATGTTTCATGGCTGACAGTACGAGGTCTGTGAGAAAAGTATCGGATCTTTTTATTTTTTTCAAAAACCATATGGATTTGAATCACGTGCGATTGCATCAGCCAAGCTTGAACCTTCGTACGCATATGTGAGTTTTTCACGCCTGTCGGTTGCGTCATTCGCCTGTGAGCAGGCTTTGTGTGAGCAGTGGTCCACCCCTCTCGTCGGATTTTTATTGCGAATAAATGTCTGAACAATTTGGAGCTTTGCTGCATCAATTTTTTTCCAGAAACTGTGAGAGACCTCCAGGTGGACACCGTTCGGAAAATTAATATGGCTTTCAGGGACGGTTTTATGGGGATTATACAGATTAAGGAGTGTTACTGCCACTTTAAGGACGGCCCACAACTGCTGAGAGCGCGGCGCACTCCCAGCACCGATCGACATGCTCAGACCCCGCTGAAACAACCAGATCATTTCCAACGTGAAGGCTTTGTTGATCTGGGACCTCGTCTGACTTTCACAAAAAGGCAGGAGACGTGGACATCAGCACTTTTTCGGCACATTCCACTGTTACAGGAGTTTTTTTCATGGAAAGAAAAGTGGAGGGACGTGCCACGGAGCCGTTCATTACGTGGGACAAAACCACCTCAGTGTTGGTCTCACAGGACGGCTTTCAGGTGGATTTCAGATGGATTCCGGTTGCTTTTCAGTCGTGTGATTATCCGATTGTGATTGTGCATGAGCTGGACATGCCCCAACATGTCCTGGAAGGCTTCATCACGGCGTTGCTTTCCATGACAAAAACTCTTGTAACAGTGGAATGTGCCGTTCATTTCTAAACTGGACGCTGTCTTGATCCAGTATGTCGTCTGACTAGCACAGGAATTGTGAAAAGACGTGGACATCAGCACTTTTTCAGCACATTAAGACAGACGTGCGGAGGAGTTCCGCGTGTCGCGGTGGAGCCGCGGTGCGCACAAAGGTTCAAGCTTGGCTGATGCAATCACACGTGATTCAAATCGATATTGTTTTTGAAAAAATAAAAAGGTCCGATACTTTTCTCACAGACCTCGTAGTTGCTCCATCAGAGAGCTCACGGAGGCCATGAAGGTGTCTTGTCGCTTTGCTAGTGCGTTAATACCAGTATTCAGGGTGGCAAGTTCGTCTTCCTGTTGAGCTAGCTGCTGGCTGTGGTGGTGTACCACCCGCTGCATCCATAGTTGGCCAGATCGATCTATCAGAGTTGGCTGGTGAAGCAGGCTGGACACAAATGCAGAACGCGAGTACACAGCTCAGTGGCGTAAAAGCATTTACTTGGTTCGGTAGCAGGGGTCGGTACACAGATAAGCAGTACAAAAGAAGCAACAGTAACAAAATCATCAGGCTTAGGCGTGGTCGAGGTACACAGGCAGGTAATCAAAAACACGATGAAGCAATCAAGGCAAAAACACAAGGAACTGAGCTGGAAAGAGGCACAAGGCACATCAATCTGGCGAAGGACAGAGACAAACTGTGAGGCTTATAAAGCACCCAGGTGATTAACTGCAAACTCAGAACAGGTGTGTGGAGAAACTCCCAGAACCACGGTGTGGCCAGACATCACAAATCACAAATAACTCAGCCGTTTAGTGCCAGATCTGTTCTCGTACCGCGAACTCTCAAATGGACGTCATTGTCATGTGACTACTACTGATTTGAGGGACACAAATTGGTTGTATGTGTAAAATAATTAATGAATATAAAAAAAAACTTCTGTCCATGCAAGACAAACGTTATTGTGGGTCGTCCACTCACCCACCATATTCACAGAACTCGAGTGAGACACCGAGGCAACCCTTGTGAAAACTCGTAATTTTTTGCTTTTTAGAATGTGTTGGGGTCAAGAAGCTAATTTAATTTAGAGTGCCGTTTAATCAACTCTGGGTAGACCTGGAGTTGTGTCAGGAAGGGCATCCAGTGTAAAACCTGTGCCAAATCCTGATGTGGACCTGTAAGACATCCGCTGTGTTGACCCTGAACAAAATAGGGCGGCTGAAGGGCAAACAACAACCAGCTGCATTTGATCTGAGGCAAAATGTATTTCGTGCTGTATTGTTTTAATTTGATGGAAATCAAAATCTGCTTTTGAGCAGCTGCATAATTAGTGATGTTCTATAGTGCTGCCTTTTACGGCCGCGTACACCCAGACGCTCAGAGCATCTTAGTCCTTATACTAGGGGAGCTACAACCACTACCTTTGCACGCCCCCCCCCCCCCCACACACACACACATATCCAGGACTAAACCAAACCAACTTTTTAGGTTTTTTAGATGACCCCAAAACACAATCAGGATGTTCCCAAAAATAAAAACTGGCCTCAAGCCAGTTATCCAAGATCGCTGCCAAAATAGTTTTTTTTTTTTTCCACTAAAACACCTTTAGACAACATATAAACAACCTAAATGTCACAGAGATTCAATGGGAAGAACATTGCAGGTCACAGCAAATTCATTTGTACCTAAACTAAATTCATTCATGGGTTTAAGATTCAAAATGGCGTCCAAAATGGCCGCTAATAGACCCTTATCATTAAAATACATAGTAGGAACAAACAATAGACTTAATAATGACAGAAATCATTGGTGTTTTAGTGAAAAAAAAAAAATCTATTTTGGCAGCTATCTTGGATAACTGGCTTGAGGCCAGTTTTTATTTTTGGGAACATCCTGATTGTGTTTTGGGGTCATCTAAAGAACCTAAAAAAGTTGGTTTGGTTTAGTCCTGGTTCAGGGGGAGCAAAGGTAGTGGTCGTAGCTCCCCTAGTATTATAGCTGCAGGAGTTCAGCTGAAGTTTTGGCTGATGGTATAGTGTGTGCGCGTGCGTGCGTGCGTGCGTGCGTGTGTGTGTGTGTGTGTGTGTGTGTGTGTGTGTGTGTGTGTGTGTGTGTGTGTGAGATAGAGGCTGCAGAAAGATTATAGTGTTCATTCCAGAGGAACAAAAGTGCAGACAGGAATAGAGACAAAATTACTCACTCACCTATAGAAATAACACAGGACATGAGGGAGCGTCAGGTTCAGTGTGTGTGTGTGTGTGTGTGTGTGTGTGTGTTGAGGAGAGCAGAGGCCGGCTGAATAGCATTTTGATTAAAAAGAAGAGAAGAAGGTCAGAGTCTTTTGTCTGGGTTGTTTGTCAGAGAGAGAGAGAGAGAGAGATGCAGTTTTACTTGAAACTGAAAATCAGCCAAAGAAGGTAAGAAAAGGTTGATCTGTATATTTGTGATGTGTGAATCCTCCTCTGGCTCCATTAGCACCCGTCCCAAGTCTCCATTCATCTGCCCATCCCTTTATCTATCCCTCCATCCGTCCCCGTCCCAATTCAATAAGAGGAGGAAATTACCCAGGATGCTTCCTGGCAGGCAGTGGGGTGGGTAGAAAGTGTGTGTGTGTGTGTGTGTGTGTGTGTGTGTGTGTGTGTGTGTGTGTGTGTGTGTGTGTGTGTGTGTGTGTGTGTGTGTGTGTGTGTGTGTGTGTGTTGGGGGGGGTCCAAAGCAGCAGCAGCCAGTGTGAAAGCGGGTGAGGAGTGAAAGGGGGAGGATGGAGAGACGGCAGGGCGGTGGCTCTAACTGCTGAGGGAGGATGGGAGTAGGTGGATGTGCTCGGCCGGTGTGGAAAAAAAAAAGAGAAAATTGGTCATGAAGGTGCGGGGTGGGCAAGCGATGGGGGGATCAGGGAAGGAATTAAAAAACAGGAGAATGAGGTGGTTCATTATCGTTTATGGTCTCCCCTCCTCTCTCTGCCCATTATTTCATCTACCTCCAGAGGAAAGACATTTCATTATTTTTGGGAGGAGGTGCACGTGCGTGTGTGCAGACGGGAGATAGGATGGGGGCTGGTCGATGATAATTACTAAAAGACTGTGTGAGAAGAAGCCAAATGTAATCTTACACTCAGTGGCTGGACACTGCAGGCAGAAGACGGCTCGGGAAGTGTCCAGATAGCTGCAGCTGGTAAAAGCCACAGTTTGTTCAGAGCCACAAGTCGATGGTCAACATAAGATCTGATTTTGCTCGTGAATCAGTCAGTTTAATTACATTTAACACTTTGAAAAAAGACGTGAAGGACTCATTCGGTGGAAACTTGGAACTTGGAATTTCTGACTTATAATTAGGAAAAATTTGGAAACAAAGCTAAGATGAAACATGGTCTCAGTTTTATTTTTATTTTATTTTTTTTACAAGTATCACAGCATAGGTAAAAGTGGTGGTGGTTAGTGTGCTTGGATTCAGTGCAGAAGGCTCCCAGTTTAAATCCCACCCCGCCACATTTCTCCATGTAATGTGGAGTTGTGTCCGGAAGGGCATCCAGTGTAAAACCTGTGCCAGTTAGCTCCACCTTGGATTTGCTGTGGTGACCCTGAGTGCAGACAAAGGAGCAGCCAAAGGGATTGACTTATTTTACAGCTTTTATATATATATATATTAGGGCTGGGCTGCCTTTTATTTTGAAAGCGTCAATCGGGGGCGAGCTTATGCTGCTGCTTCCTGCTGATAGCTGAGTTCACACAGAAAACGAAATGAGGATCGAGAAAAGTACAGGCTATGCAATGCACAACAAAACAAAATGCAGAAAGACGCCGAACTTTTGAATGGACATTTTTGGTACAAAGTTCTACAGGATCAGGCCCGGATCCAGACCGGTTTGGACCGATGCAGGTGCATCGGTCAAATTTTTTTTTACGCATCATTCGTCATCGGTAAAAAAAAAAATCTTGAATAATCTTGAATAGCCGAACGTGTCCCCACGGTGAACACAGCTTTTCGGTGGTTTTCATGTCAACCTATAGTCCGTAAATTATACAGATTTTTCCGAGTTTCAGAGTCATACGGACGTACAAATAAAGTCGGATATTCAGGGTTAGGTCTGTAATAAACTATTTCTGCAGCGCGGCTCCACTTTGAAACCATGAACCATTGAAGCAATGCTTCAATCCAGTAGCTCGTTGGTTCTTTGATTCACTGCTCTTCAGAAACGGCAAGCCGCTTCTTAACCCCTCGCAAAGCCATTAAAGTATCGTCAGTCACTTTTGTGTGGATTAAAGTCACTAACTGGGACTCTTGTCTTGTTGCTGTCAAGAAACGAGAATCGTCCTCCGTTCCGTTCACACAGCTTGAAACGCTGCACGGCTGAGACAGAGTCCGGTCGGAATTAATAACTTCAAAATGAATTGCCGCTTTAAATAAAATGACACCTCTTTCCAAATGTAATACAGACAAGAAACTACAATCGACTAAAACGTTTTTTTTTTCCTCCCAAAATGAAACGTGCTGTATTTTCTTTTCAAATTACATCCTGAAGTGAAGCACAGCAGCTCTAAGCTCAGCTCAGATATATGGAAACACATTCATGCCAATAATGTCTGAAAGGAAATGTTTTTGACAAAAACTACAGATTTTGTTTATTCCTATTCATGTCCAGAGATCAAGGATTTTGTTTATTCCTATTTATGTCAAGATATCAAGGATTCGCCATGTAGAGTTCATTATGTACAAAGTTTAAGGATCCAGTGACCAAATTCATATTTATTTACTTTAAGACTCAATGAAATGTTCAATTTCAATTCAATTTAATTGGCTTATAAAGTGCCAAATCGCAACAAAATCTAAATACACTAAAACAAATACATCACAATTGTACACATATCAAATTGTGGTATGTGTACAATTGTGACGTATTTGTTTTAGTACATTTAGTCATGGACATGAATATTGTTATTTTGATATGAAACAGGATAACAAAAGACCTGCCAGTGGTTTTATATTTGATTTCATTAGTGTGTTTCAGTTGAAATTTACATTTTCAAATTTATGCAATGTTCATTTACATTTTCAACTAAAACTGCTTTTAAGCAGCTTTTGAATTCATTTTTGGGTTTCACATATACCATGCGATTAATCATGATTAATCACAGAAAGTCATTGAGTTAATGTGATTAAGATTTTTTTATGTTTGCCCACCCCTAATATATATATATATATACATACATACGAGGTCTGTTAGAAAAGTATCCGACCTTATTATTTTTTTCAAAAACCATATGGAGTTGAATCACGTGTGATTGCGTCAGCCAAGATTGAACCCTCGTGCGCATGCGTGAGTTTTTTCATGCCTGTCGGTTGCTTCATTCGCCTGTGAGCAGGCTTTGAGTGAGGTGTGGTCCACCCCTCTCGTCTATTTTTTATTGTGAATAAATGTCTGAACGATTTGGATCTTTGCTGCATCAATTTTTTTCCAGAAACTGTAAGAGACCTCCAGGTGGACACCGTTCAAAATTAATATGGCTTTCAGAGACGATTTTATGGGGATTAAACAGATTACGGAGTGTTACTGCCCCTTTAAGGATGGCCCACAACTGCTGAGAGCGCAGTGCGCTCCCAGCGCCGATGGACAGGCTGACACCCCGCACAAACAACCAGATCATTTCCAACGTGAAAGCTTTGTTGATCCGGGACCTCGTCTGACTTTCACAAAAAAGGCAGAAGATGTGGACATCAGCACTTTTTTTGGCACATTACACCTTTACAGGAGTTTTTTTTCATGGAAAAAGAAGCGGAGGGACGCGCCACGGAGCCGTTCATTACGCGGGACAAAACCACCTCGGTGTTGGTCTCACAGGACGGCTTAAAGGTGGATTTCAGACGGGTTCTGGTTGCTTTCCAGTCATGTGAATATCTGATTGTGATTGTGCATGAGCTGAACATGCCAGAACATGTCCTGTGAGGCTTCATCACGACGTTTCTTTTCACCATGCAACTCCGCCGCGACGCGCAGAATTCCTCCGCCTTTGTTCCTCTTTCCATGACAGAAACTCCTGTAACAGTGAAATGTGCCGTTCATTTCTAAACTGGACGCTGTCTTGATCCGGTATGTCCTCTGACTAGCACAGGAATTGTGAAAAGACATGGACATCAGCACTTTTTCTGGCACATTCCACCGTTACAGGAGTTTTTTTTCATGGAAAAAGAAGCCGAGGGACGCGCCACCGTGCCGCTCTTGATGCGGCACAAAACCACCTCGGTGTTGGTCTCTCAGGACGGCTTTCAGACGGATTCCGGACGGATTGCTTTTCTGTCGTGTGAATATCCGAGAAATTGAGCTTGAGCTGGACAAGCCCCAACATGTCCTATGAGGCTTCATCACAGCGTTTCTTTGCGCTGAGCGGCTCCACCACGACGCGCTCTCAGCAGTTGTGGGCCGTCCTTAAAGGGGCAGTAACAACCCGTAATCTGTTTAATCCCCATAAAATCATCCCTGAAAGCCATATTAATTTTTCGAACGGTGTCCACCTGGAGGTCTCTTACAGTTTCTGGAAAAAAATTGATGCAGCAAAGATCCAAATCGCTCAGACATTTATTCACAATAAAAAATAGACGAGAGGGGTGGACCACACCTCACTCAAAGCCTGCTCACAGGCGAATGAAGCAACCGACAGGCGTGAAAAAACTCACGCATGCGCACGAGGGTTCAAGCATGTCTGACGCAATCACACGTGATTCAAATCCATATGGTTTTTGAAAAAAATAATAAGGTCGGATACTTTTCTAACAGACCTCGTATGTATATACGAGGTCTGTTAGAAAAGTATCTAAAACTCTAAAACTAAAACTCTACTGGTGGTTGACTCTCACTGCGGTATTATATCACTTCCTGTTCCAGAGCACAGCGGTGTTTTGCTGTATCTGTTAGCTGTTTAATCTGTGCAGTTAGATTGATCTAGTTACCTAGATAACGATTTGTTTCACAGTGTAATCTTCACATGCCTTAACTAAAGCACTCCCTCTGCTGAATCACCTCTAAATTATTTACACGTTATTCACTTTGCGTTTTTTTAGGAATCCGCTAGCTTAGCGCAGCTACTAGCTCTTAGCCGGTTTAGCATGGCAGCTTCTCCTGTCTCTCCCGCACTTTTCTGCTCTGGGTGTGAAATGTTTAGTTATTCCTCGGCCTCCTTTAGCAGTAATGGTACTTGTAATAAGTGTAGCTTATTCGTAGCTTTGGAGGCCAGGCTGGGCGAATTGGAGACTCGGCTCCGCACCGTGGAAAATTCTGCAGCTAGCTAGGCCCCTGTAGTCGGTGCGGACCAAGGTAGCTTAGCCGCCGTTAGTTTCCCTCTGGCAGATCCCGAGCAGCCGGGAAAGCAGGCCGACTGGGTGACTGTGAGGAGGAAGAGTAGCCCTAAACAGAAGCCCCATGTACACCGCCAACCCGTTCACATTTCTAACCGTTTTTCCCCACTCGGCGACACACCCGCCGAGGAACAAACTCTGGTTATTGGCGACTCTGTTTTGAGAAATGTGAAGTTAGCGACACCAGCAACCATAGTCAATTGTCTTCCGGGGGCCAGAGCAGGCGACATTGAAGGAAATTTGAAACTGCTGGCTAAGGCTAAGCGTAAATTTGGTAAGATTGTAATTCACGTCGGCAATAATGACACCCGGTTACGCCAATCGGAGGTCACTAAAATTAACATTGAATCGGTGTGTATCTTTGCAAAAACAATGTCGGACTCTGTAGTTTTCTCTGGGCCCCTCCCCAATCGGACCGGGAGTGACATGTTTAGCCGCATGTTCTCCTTGAATTGCTGGCTGTCTGAGTGGTGTCCAAAAAATGAGGTGGGCTTCATAGATAATTGGCAAAGCTTCTGGGGAAAACCTGGTCTTGTTAGGAGAGACGGCATCCATCCCACTTTGGATGGAGCAGCTCTCATTTCTAGAAATCTGGCCAATTTTCTTAAATCCTCCAAACTGTGACTATCCAGGGTTGGGACCAGGAAGCAGAGTTGTAGTCTTACACACCTTTCTGCAGCTTCTCTCCCCCTGCCATCCCCTCATTACCCCATCCCCGTAGAGACGGTGCCTGCTCCCAGACCACCAATAACCAGCAAAAATCTATTTAAGCATAAAAGTTCAAAAAGAAAAAATAATATAGCACCTTCAACTGCACCACAGACTAAAACAGTTAAATGTGGTCTATTAAACATTAGGTCTCTCTCTTCTAAGTCCCTGTTAGTAAATGATATAATAATTGATCAACATATTGATTTATTCTGCCTTACAGAAACCTGGTTACAGCAAGATGAATATGTTAGTTTAAATGAGTCAACACCCCCGAGTCACACTAACTGCCAGAACGCTCGTAGCACTGGCTGAGGCGGAGGATTAGCAGCAATCTTCCATTCCAGCTTATTAATTAATCAAAAACCCAGACAGAGCTTTAATTCATTTGAAAGCTTGACTCTTAGTCTTGTCTATCCAAATTGGAAGTCCCAAAAACCAGGTTTATTTGTTGTTATCTATCGTCCTCCTGGTCGTTACTGTGAGTTTCTCTGTGAATTTTCAGAACTTTTGTCTGATTTAGTGCTTAGCTCAGATAAGATAATTATAGTGGGCGATTTTAACATCCACACAGATGCTGAGAATGACAGATTAAATGCAGTGTTGAGGCTATTATTAGACTCTATTGGCTTTGCTCAAAAAGTAAATGAGTCCACCCACCACTTTAATCATATCTTAGATCTTGTTCTGACTTATGGTATGGAAATAGAAGACTTAACAGTATTCCCTGAAAACTCCCTTCTGTCTGATCATTTCTTAATAACATTTACATTTACTCTGATGGACTACCCTGCAGTGGGGAATAAGTTTCATTACACTAGAAGTCTTTCAGAAAGCACTGTAACTAGGTTTAAGGATATGTTTCCTTCTTTATGTTCCCTAGTGCCATATACCAACACAGTGCAGAGTAGCTACCTAAACTCTGTAAGTCAGATAGAGTATCTCGTCAATAGTTTTACATCCTCATTGAAGACAACTTTGGATGCTGTAGCTCCTCTGAAAAAGAGAGCTTTAAATCAGAAGTGCCTGACTCCATGGTATAACTCACAAATTCGCAGCTTAAAGCAGATAACCCGTACGTTGGAGAGGAAATTGTTGTATGGCTGGGGGGCCTGGCTGCCTTTTTGTTTCTGTCTTTTGTTTTTCCTTCCAGGTGGCTTGCATTTGGGACTGAGTGGCTGTGTAGCTGAGTTTATCAGGACCTCACCCTGATCACCTGCGGCTCATCAGGACTCACAGCTGTGGTGTATCTACATGGATTGGAACATGGTGGCATTTAAGACTGGAGTACACAGTGTGTATTTGCCAGAGACTCGACCTTGTGACCAGACGGGTGAGATCGTCGTCTCGGGAGCCATCTCATCATCAGTGGATGCAGAGAACGTCCAGGTTTGATGCATGGTCTGTGAAAGAGGAGAGGGTGAGGTCTCACGCTCGTCAGCACACTTCCTGAGGTACGTTAGATTTTGTGACTAACATTTATACAGTCAGTAAATGTGGTGTCCCTCACACCTTATTATATTGAGCTGTATGTTGGTCGTTTAAATCAGCTTCCGCTGCAGTGAGTTTGTGAACTGGATGTTCCATGCCTGCAGGGTGGGAAGCTGATTAGTAATTAAGCCAGGAAGTGTTTGCTGTTTGTGCACCTTTGAGCGTTCTCTCTGTGTGTTGAGTGTGGACTCACATAATGATTCCTTCTTTCACAGACTCGGTTTGTCGCGGCCACCTGGGGGGTGTCGGCGGGGTCCTTGGGTCCGAACCAGTTCTGGCTCCGGACCGTTAGCGCTGCTGGGAGCGCACCGCAATCCACCACGCCAGACCGCGCACTTTTATATTTTTCACAGCACTGTTATGTTCATTAAACTCTGTTATCCTTTGTACCGTGCTCTGCTTATTTTATACTGGGTCCTTCAAACGCTGGTCGGTTCTCCGGGCTGCGTCCGACACATAACAGAAATGGCGTCTCACTAATTTAGAAGATCTTCACTTAGCCTGGAAAAAGAGTCTGTTGCTCTATAAAAAAGCCCTCCGTAAAGCTAGGACATCTTACTACTCATCACTAATTGAAGAAAATAAGAACAACCCCAGGTTTCTTTTCAGCACTGTAGCCAGGCTGACAAAGAGTCAGAGCTCTATTGAGCCGAGTATTCCTTTAACTTTAACTAGTAATGACTTCATGACTTTCTTTGCTAATAAAATTTTAACTATTAGAGAAAAAATTACTCATAACCATCCCAAAGACGTGCTTTCAGTGATGCCGGTATTTGGTTAGACTCTTTCTCTCAGATTGTTCTGTCTGAGTTATTTTCATTAGTTACTTCATCCAAACCATCAACATGTCTATTGGACCCCATTCCTACCAGGCTGCTCAAGGAAGCCCTACCATTATTTAATGCTTCGATCTTAAATATGATCAATCGATCTTTATTAGTTGGCTATGTACCACAGGCTTTTAAGGTGGCAGTAATTAAACCATTACTTAAAAAGCCATCACTTGACCCAGCTATCTTAGCTAATTATAGGCCAATCTCCAACCTTCCTTTTCTCTCAAAAATTCTTGAAAGGGTAGTTGTAAAACAGCTAACTGATCATCTGCAGAGGAATGGTCTATTTGAAGAGTTTCAGTCAGGTTTTAGAATTCATCATAGTACAGAAACAGCATTAGTGAAGGTTACAAATGATCTTCTTATGGCCTCAGACAGTGGACTCATCTCTGTGCTTGTTCTGTTAGACCTCAGTGCTGCTTTTGATACTGTTGACCATAAAATTTTATTACAGAGATTAGAGCATGCCATAGGTATTAAAGGCACTGCGCTGCGGTGGTTTGAATCATATTTATCTAATAGATTACAATTTGTTCATGTAAATGGGGAATCTTCTTCACAGACTAAGGTTAATTATGGAGTTCCACAAGGTTCTGTGCTAGGACCAATTTTATTCACTTTATACATGCTTCCCTTAGGCAGTATTATTAGACGGCATTGCTTAAATTTTCATTGTTACGCAGATGATACCCAGCTTTATCTATCCATGAAGCCAGAGGACACACACCAATTAGCTAAACTGCAGGATTGTCTTACAGACATAAGGACATGGATGACCTCTAATTTCCTGCTTTTAAACTCAGATAAAACTGAAGTTATTGTACTTGGCCCCACAAATCTTAGAAACATGGTGTCTAACCAGATCCTTACTCTGGATGGCATTACCCTCACCTCTAGTAATACTGTGAGAAATCTTGGAGTCATTTTTGATCAGGATATGTCATTCAAAGCGCATATTAAACAAATATGTAGGACTGCTTTTTTGCATTTACGCAATATCTCTAAAATTAGAAAGGTCTTGTCTCAGAGTGATGCTGAAAAACTAATTCATGCATTTATTTCCTCTAGGCTGGACTATTGTAATTCATTATTATCAGGTTGTCCTAAAAGTTCCCTGAAAAGCCTTCAGTTAATTCAAAATGCTGCAGCTAGAGTACTGACGGGGACTAGAAGGAGAGAGCATATCTCACCCATATTGGCCTCTCTTCATTGGCTTCCTGTTAATTCTAGAATAGAATTTAAAATTCTTCTTCTTACTTATAAGGTTTTGAATAATCAGGTCCCATCTTATCTTAGGGACCTCATAGTACCATATCACCCCAATAGAGCACTTCGCTCTCAGACTGCAGGCTTACTTGTAGTTCCTAGGGTTTGTAAGAGTAGAATGGGAGGCAGAGCCTTCAGCTTTCAGGCTCCTCTCCTGTGGAACCAGCTCCCAATTCGGATCAGGGAGACAGACACCCTCTCTACTTTTAAGATTAGGCTTAAAACTTTCCTTTTTGCTAAAGCTTATAGTTAGGGCTGGATCAGGTGACCCTGAACCATCCCTTAGTTATGCTGCTATAGACTTAGACTGCTGGGGGGGTTCCCATAATGCACTGTTTCTTTCTCTTTTTGCTTTGTATGCACCACTCTGCATTTAATCATTAGTGATTGATCTCTGCTCCATGTCTTTTTCCTGGTTCTCTCCCTCAGCCCCAACCAGTCCCAGCAGAAGACTGCCCCTCCCTGAGCCTGGTTCTGCTGGAGGTTTCTTCCTGTTAAAAGGGAGTTTTTCCTTCCCACTGTCGCCAAGTACTTGCTCACAGGGGGTCGTTTTGACCTTTGGGGTTTTTACGTAATTATTGTATGGCCTTGCCTTACAATATAAAGCGCCTTGGGGCAACTGTTTGTTGTGATTTGGCGCTATATAAATAAAATTGAATTGAATTGAATTGAATATATATATATATATATATACGAGGGCTGTCAATAAAGTAACGGTCCTTTTTATTTTTTTCAAAAACTATATGGATTTCATTCAAATGTTTTTACGTCAGACATGCTTGAACCCTCGTGCGCATGCGTGAGTTTTTCCACGCCTATCGGTGACGTCATTCGCCTGTGAGCACTCCTTGTGGGAGGAGTCATCCAGCCCCTCGTCGGAATTCCTTTGTCTGAGAAGTTGCTGAGAGACTGGCGCGTTGTTTGATCAAAATTTTTTCTAAACCTGTGAGACACATCGAAGTGGACACGGTTCGAAAAATTAAGCTGGTTTTCAGTGAAAATTTTAACGGCTGATGAGAGATTTTGAGGTGATACTGTCGCTTTAAGGACTTTTCACGGTGCGAGACGTCGCGCAGCGCTCTCAGGCGGCGTCATCAGCCTGTTCAAGCTGAAAACCTCCACATTTCAGGCTCTATTGATCCAGGACATCGTGAGAGAACAGAGAAGTTTCAGAAGAAGTCGGTTTCAGCATTTTATCCGGATATTCCACTGTTAAAGGACATTTTTTTAATGAAAGACGTGCGGACGGATCCGCGCGTCGGGACGCAGCCGACGCGGTGCGGCGGCACAGGAAAAACACCTCCGTGTTGATAACCATTTGTAAAATCCAGGCGGCTTTTGATGGCTTTCAGTGGAGTGAGTATGTGAGAAATTGTTTAACAGGCAGGACATGTTCCAACTTGTCCTTAAGGCTTTCAACAGAGGTGTTTTTCCTGTGGCGGAGCGTCGCGGCGGCTGCGTCCCGACGCGCGGACCCGTCCGCACGTCTTTCATTAAAAAAATCTCCTTTAACAGTGGAATATCCGGATAAAATGCTGAAACCGACTTCTTCTGAAACTTCTCTGTTCTCTCACGACGTCCTGGATCAATAGAGCCTGAAATGTGGAGGTTTTAAGCTTGAAACAGGCTGATGACGCCGCCTGAGAGCACTGCGCGACGTCTCGCACCGTGAAAAGTCCTTAAAGCGACAGTCTCACCTCAAAATCTCTCATCAGACGTTAAAATTTTCACTGAAAACCAGCTTAATTTTTCGAACCGTGTCCACTTCGATGTGTCTCACAGGTTTAGAAAAAATTTTGATCAAACAACGCGCCAGTCTCTCAGCAACTTCTCAGACAAAGGAATTCCGACGAGGGGCTGGACGACTCCTCCCACAAGGAGTGCTCACAGGCGAATGACGTCACCGACAGGCGTGAAAAAACTCACACATGCGCACGAGGGTTCAAGCATGTCTGACGTAAAAACATATGAATGAAATCCATATAGTTTTTGAAAAAAATAAAAAGGACCGCTACTTTATTGACAGCCCTCGTATGTATATATATATATATATATATATATATATATATATATATATATATATATATATATATATATATATATATATATATATATAAAACGACCTGCGATTTTGCAAGTTCTCCCACTTAGAAATCATGGAGGGGTCTGAAATTTTCATCTTAGGTGCATGTCCACTGTGAGAGACATAATCTAAAAAAAGAAAATCCGGAAATAACAATGTATGATTTTTTAATAATTTATTTGTATGTTACTGCTGCAAATAAGTGTTTTAACACCTGTGAAAATCAGTGTTAATATTTGGTACAGTAGCCTTTGTTTGCAATTACAGAGGTAAAACGTTTCCTGTAGTTTTTCCTGTAGTTATACAGTAGTGTTCAGAATAATAGTAGTGCTATGTGACTAAAAAGATTAATCCAGGTTTTGAGTATATTTCTTATTGTTACATGGGAAACAATGTACCAGTAGATTCAGTAGATTCTCACAAATCCATCAAGACCAAGCATTCATTATATGCACACTCTTAAGGCTATGAAATTGGGCTATTAGTAAAAAAAAGTAGAAAATGGGGTGTTCACAATAATAGTAGCATCTGCTGTTGACGCTACAAACTCAAAACCATTATGTTCAAACTGCTTTTTTAGCAATCCTGTGAATCACTAAACTAGTATTTAGTTGTATAACCACAGTTTTTCGTGATTTCTTCACATCTGCGAGGCATTAATTTTGTTGGTTTGGAACCAAGATTTTGCTCCTTTACTAGTGTGCTTGGGGTCATTGTCTTGAAACACCCATTTCAAGGGCATGTCCTCTTCAGCATAAGGCAACATGACCTCTTCAAGTATTTTGACATATCTAAACTGATCCATGATACCTGGTATACGATATATAGGCCCAACACCATAGTAGGTGAAACATGCCCATATCATGATGCCTGCACCACCATGCTTCACTGTCTTCACTGTGAACTGTGGCTTCAGAGTTTGGGGGTCGTCTCACAAACTGTCTGTCGCCCTTGGACCCAAAATGAACAATTTTACTCTCATCAGTCCACAAAATATTCCTCCATTTCTCTTTAGGCCAGTTGATGTGTTCTTTGGCAAATTGTAACCTCTTCTGCACATGTCTTTTATTTAACAGAGGGACTTTGCAGGGGATTCTTGCAAATAAATTAGCTTCACACAGGCGTCTTCTAACTGTCACAGCACTTACAGGTAACTCCAGACTGTCTTTGATTGTCCATTTTAAAGCATTGGAGATCATTGTAGATGAACAGCGTATAATTTTTGGCACCTGCATATACGTTTTCCCCTCTCCAATCAACTTTTTAATCAAACTACGCTGTTCTTCTGAACAATGTCTTAAACGTCCCATTTTCCTCAGGCTTTCATAGAGAAAAGCATGTTCAACAGGTGCTGGCTTCATCCTTAATTAGGGGACACCTGATTCACACCTGTTTGTTCCACAAAATTGATGCACTCACTGACTGAATGCCACACTACTATTATTGTGAACACTGCCTTTTCTACTTTTTTTTTTACTAATAGCCCAATTTCATAGTCTTAAGAGTATGCATATCATGAATGCTTGGTCTTGTTGTATTTTTGAGAATCTACTGAATCTACTGGTACCTTGTTTCCCATGTAACAATAAGAAATATACTCAAAACCTGGATTAATCTTTTTAGTCACATAGCACTACTATTATTCTGAACACTACTGTACCTGTAGTCTTCTCCAAATCTTTCAGGTTTGGAGTTTCAGCTCCTTCCAAAGATTTTCTATTGAGTTCAGGCCTGCAGACTCGCCAGGCCACTCCAGGACCTTGAAATGCTTCTTACGGAGCCCCTCCTTAGTTTCCCTGGCTGTGTGTTTGGGGTCATTGTCATGCTGGAAGACCCAGCCATGACCCATCTTCAATGCTCTTACTGAGGGAAGGAGGTTGTTTGCCATAATCTTGCAATACATGACCCCATCCATCCTCCCTTCAGTACAGTGCAGTCGCCCTGTCCCCTTTGCACCCCCAGAGTATGATGTTTCAACCTCCATGCTTCACGGTTGGGATGGTTTTCTTGGGGTTGTTCTCATCCTCTGAACATGGTAAGTGGAGTTGATTCCAAAAAGCTCTATTCTGGTCTCATCTGACCAATGACCTTGTCCCATGCCTCCTCTGGATCATCCAGATGGTCACTGGTGAACTTCAAACGGTCCTGGACATGTGCTGGTTGAGCAGGGGGACCTTGCTGCCCTGTTAAAAGGGAGTTTTTCCTTCCCACTGTAGCCAAGTGCTTGCTCACAGGGGGTCGTTTTGACCGTTGGGGTTTTACATAATTATTGTATGGCCTTGCCTTACAATATAAAGCGCCTTGGGGCAACTGTTTGTTGTGATTTGGCGCTATATAAAAAAAATTGATTGATTGATTGATATAATTATCAACTCCATTTAATAAAAACTCATTCACATATTACAACAAAAATAAAGAACAAGAACCATATAATTATCAACTCCATTTAATAAAAACTCATTCACATATTACAACAAAAATAAAGAACAAGAACCATATATCATACACTTGAATCATGACTTTGAGTGATACCTACCCACACACTCAGACGACGTCCCGGATAAAACACAGCGTCCAGTTGCTTTGCGCCATGCGGCACCGCCGCGACGCGCGAAGCCTCCGCTCCTCTTTCAATGGCAAAAACTCCTGTAACAGTGGAATGTGCCGTTCATTTCCAAACTGGACACTGTGTTTTATCCGGCATGTCATCTGGCTAGCACAGGAATTGTGAAAAGACGTGGACATCAGCACTTTTTCGGCGCATTGAAACAGACGTGCGGAGGAATTCTGCGCGTTGCGGCGGTGCCGCATGACGCAAAGCAATGCCGTGATGAAGCCTCACAGGACATGTTCTGGCATGTCCAGGCACATCCACAATTTCTCGGATAATCACTCAATGGTAAAACCACCGACAGCTGTCTGAACGCCATCTCAAAGCCGTCCTGTGAGATCAAAACGGAGGTGGTTTTGTCTCGCTCCAGTAGCGAATCCATCGTGACGTGCGAAGCCTCCGCTTGGCTTTCCATGACAAAATCTCTTGTTAAAAGTGAAATCTGCCGGAAAATGGTTGATGTCCAGCTCTTGTGATAACCGGAGAAATTGCACACGATGGTCACGGATCCATACAGCCATCCGTTTAGAAATGAAATGGTCGCTCAGCCTGTCGATGGCGGCTTCGGAGCGCGGCGCGCTCTGGGCCATCCTTAAAGCGACAGTAACACTCCGTAATCTCTTTGAAGCCCATAAAATTTTCACCAAAAACCATCTGAATTTCTCCAATGGTGTCCATTTTGATGTCCCTCACAGTTTCTGAAAAAATTTTGATCAAGCAAAGCGGCAGTCTCTGAGCCATTCCTAAACAATGAAAAAAATGACGAGAGGGGTGGACCACTCCTCACTCAAAGCCTGCTCACAGGCGAATGACGCAACCGACAGGCGTGAAAAAACTCACGCATGCGCACGAAGGTTCAAGCTTGGCTGACGCAATCACACGTGATTCAAATCCATATGGTTTTTGAAAAAAATAATAAGGTTGGATACTTTTCTAATAGACCTCATGTGTGTGTGTGTGTGTATATATATATATATATATATATATATATATATATATATATATATACACACTCAACAAAAATATAAACGCAACACTTTTGGTTTTGCTCCCATTTTGTAGGAGATGAACTCAAAGATCTAAAACTTTTCCCCACATACACAATATCACCATTTCCCTCAAATATTGTTCACAAACCAGTCTAAATCTGTGATAGTGAGCACTTCTCCTTTGCTGAGATAATCCATCCCACCTCACAGGTGTGCCATATCAAGATGCTGATTAGACACCATGATTAGTGCACAGGTGTGCCTTAGACTGTCCACAATAAAAGGCCACTCTGAAAGGTGCAGTTTTGTTTTATTGGGGGGGATACCAGTCAGTATCTGGTGTGACCACCATTTGCCTCATGCAGTGCAACACATCTCCTTCGCATAGAGTTGATCAGGTTGTCAATTGTGGCCTGTGGAATTTTGGTCCACTCCTCTTCAATGGCTGTGCGAAGTTGCTGGATATTGGCAGGAACTGATACACGCTGTCGTATACGCCGGTCCAGAGCATCCCAAACATGCTCAATGGGTGACATGTCCGGTGAGTATGCCGGCCATGCAAGAACTGGGACATTTTCAGCTTCCAAGAATTGTGTACAGATCCTTGCAACATGGGGCCGTGCATTATCCTGCTGCAACATGAGGTGATGTTCTTGGATGTTGGCACAACAATGGGCCTCAGGATCTCGTCACGGTATCTCTGTGCATTCAAAATGCCATCAATAAAATGCACCTGTGTTCTTCGTCCATAACAGACGCCTGCCCATACCACAACCCCACCACCACCATGGGCCACTCGATCCACAACATTGACATCAGAAAACCGCTCACCCACACGACGCCACACACGCTGTCTGCCATCTGCCCTGGACAGTGTGAACCGGGATTCATCCGTGAAGAGAACACTTCTCCAACGTGCCAAACGCCAGTGAATGTGAGCATTTGCCCACTCAAGTCCGTTACGACGACGAACTGGAGTCAGGTCGAGACCCCGATGAGGATGACAAGCATGCAGATGAGCTTCCCTGAGACGGTTTCTGACAGTTTGTGCAGTAATTCTTTGGTTATGTAAACCGATTGTTTCAGCAGCTGTCCGAGTGGCTGGTCTCAGACGATCTTGGAGGTGAACATGCTGGATGTGGAGGTCCTGGGCTGGTGTGGTTACACGTGGTCTGCGGTTGTGAGGCTGGTTGGATGTACTGCCAAATTCTCTGAAACGCCTTTGGAGATGGCTTATGGTAGAGACATGAACATTCAATACACGAGCAACAGCTCTGGTTGACATTCCTGCTGTCAGCATGCCAATTGCACGCTCCCTCAAATCTTGCGACATCTGTGGCATTGTGCTGTGTGATAAAACTGCACCTTTCAGAGTGGCCTTTTAATGAGGGCAGTCTAAGGCACACCTGTGCACTAATCATGGTGTCTAATCAGCATCTTGGTATGGCACACCTGTGAGGTGGGATGGATTATCTCAGCAAAGGAGAAGTGCTCACTATCACAGATTTAGACTGGTTTGTGAACAATATTTGAGGGAAATGGTGATATTGTGTATGTGGAAAAAGTTTTAGATCTTTGAGTTCATCTCATACAAAATGGGAGCAAAACCAAAAGTGTTGCGTTTATATTTTTGTTGAGTGTGTATATACACAACCCCAATTCCAGTGTAGTTGGGACGTTGTGTAAAATGTAAATAAAGTCAGAATACAATGATTTGCAAATCCTCTTCCACGAATACACCACAAAGACAAGATATTTAATGTTCAAACTGATAGACTTTTTTTGTTTTTGTGCAAATATTTGCTCATTTTGAAATGGATGCCTGCAACATGTTTTAAAAATGCTGGGAGGTTGGTAGTTCAACAGTTGTAACAAGTAAAAAAAAAAAAATAGAACAACTGAAAATTCAAGAGATGTGTTGCATTAACTTCCAATATTTAAGTTCTAATAACTTATTTTGAATATATGTACTTAAAAAATTTGACACAATCTGTTACTTGAATTTTTTAGTTCTGCCTCCTTGTCTGGTTTACATTGAACTGTGGCATTTATTAGAACTGAGCTCTGGATGAAGGCTGCTCTCCTGGAACCTGTAAACTGGAGTCTTGACTGACAGCGATAAACCATGTCAGGTCCATTTTAGGTCATTACTTCAAAATTTTCTCAAACGAATGTTGACCTTTATCACATCTGTACTTTTCACTATCAGCAGTGTTATTTCCAGTGTATATACTCCAGTAAAGAGGAATTACCATGGCAACAGTGATGAAAAAAAAATCACCTGGATGTCACATAGTCAGTATATGAACAAAGAGACTATAGACTTTGACGTTGCTGTTTCCCCGATGGAGTTTATTGTGACTTCCTTTCGCAACGTTCATCCTTGACTCAAAAGAACATAAGCAAACCACATGGCAAATGTCAGCTCTTCCCAGTTTCTGCGTGATCAAAGGTATACACATGCACTCACGCATGCACATACATATGCACGCACACAGAGGCGGAATTGGCAATTATAATATTGATTTTAAAATCATGATTTACCTAAAGAGTGATTTGTACTCCTCACTGGAATTGCCTCTGTCTGTCAAATTATTCTATAGAAACTCATGTTTTCGGTGCCCACAAGTATCTGTTACCTGCATGTACACATCACATGTACATATCAGCGTCATAGGCGTTGGACCTCAGCCGAGTATTGGCCTAATTGAGATTGACAGCATCAATTGTTTAACATTTGACAAAGGAGTTCTTTCTTTCTCTTGTATGTGATTCTGTATGTCATAGTTTTTTTATTTTTATTTTTTTACATCTGGCTAAGAATGTGTGTTTGGTAAAATATGTTTTGATCTGGCTGACACCGCAGGTCTGTCATGAATATCAGTGGGTCATGCATCACCAACAACAGAATTTATTTAGATGAAAGTAGCATAATAGGCATCATTCTTTTCACCATGATCACTGTAATACTTCAGTCTTAAAAAAACAGCCACTCAAGTAGGCAAAGGCAACACTACACAGTCAGTCTGTCACAGCGTTTGATTTATCATATATAAAATTTAAGTTTACGTGAAACGAAATATTAAGCTTATGTACGTGTCGGCGCTGCAACTTCCGTTTTACTTTTTGGTGTTCTTTGTTGTTCTTTCAACCTGTTCTGAGTCCGTAAAATGTGAGTAGTGTGTCTGGTGGAATCCACCATCGTTGTGTATTTGAGGTTTACCAATATTATTACAGTTTTTTCCAATTGCTAAAACACAATTCTGCAAACTAGTGTGGTTTTATCAAAATACTTAACACAATTCACAAAACCACACACCCAAACTGCAAAATACCTCCTATAGCCTGCAAAATGTAGCACTGCAACCAAAACCGCATATAGCATTGTCAAAATCAAACGTTTGCACCAAGTGGCACACACACATCATGGATATTACCAGATTTTTGTCTAACCAACTACACACTGTTGGACATAATGTAAAGCACCCTCATTTTTAGTCTGCTTGCCACAATACTAAAATAGTTCAACTTGTAGAAAATTCTTCAGATTGTTCACATGCACAGAAATATTTGCAGATACACACATGCTGTTGAAACATGTTATTTTTCCCTCAAACAGGACAATGCAACATATGCACAGCAGATATTTACATTGGAATCAACAAAAATATGTTCACAAAAAATTTACAGTAAACTGAAAAATAAAATTGCATAAAGAAATATAGGCAACAAAAATAATTAGGCAGCATCTTGCCACACAACTGGGTCTGGCCACAACACCTGATCCACATCACAGGCAACATCTTCCCTTGCCTGACATCGAGGGAAGAAGCACCTTGAGCGCCTTATCCATCCCTGAATTGCACCCACATCAATTTCATCACATGCCTCTTCCATATCCTGCACTAAAGAAATGTGCACATAGGGCTGCCGGTCATACACCTTCCACCGCCATGCCGAAAATAACTTTTCTATAGGGTTCAGAAATGGTGAGTATGGTGGGAGGTATTGCACAATAAACAGTGGGGGGTCAGCAAACCAATTTTGGACTGGGGCTGCACAATGAAAGCTCACGTTGTCCCATACTACAACGTACCTGTTGTGAAAGTGTTGTGACACGGACCCACAACAGGGGGCGTTAATGAACGGACAATGGATAAGCCAAAAAGTAACAATTTAATGTTGTGAATCACACAACGATGTACAGACAATAACAATACAGTGACTGTCAATCATACACCAGGTGACGTGTGGGCAGGCTCGACGATAGAAGACGCCTGGCGAGAGAAAAGCCGGATCCACACAGCTTCCACCGCCAACGGAGCTGAAGAACACCGGAGCCGCCAAGCCCTGCGCCCCAGGTGGCCGCTGTCTTCAGCAGTCAGACCCGGTACTGCTGGCAGAGAACAGAGACAGTCCAGATGAGTGTGAGTTCGCACACTCAGTAATCCCACAGTCTGTATTCAGTAAAGGAGGGAGAACCTCCACCTCCAATCACACACTCGTGCAGCTCCTGTCTAACCACTTATCTGGTTGGAGTGTGAAGCGAAGCCGTCGCTGATCACACCAAACGCCAATCCCACAGATAAGGACACACCACAGGAAAACAGCTGCAAAGAAGTACAGATTATTACTCAATGTTTTGAGTCAGCAGAGAAAGTTACCTGATTGGTAGTTGATTTCTCGGCGAGGAGGTGGAGTTGCAGTCCGGCCTTTATGGTGGTGGTGATGAGTAGTGGATGAGTGACAGCTGGTACGGATGATGAGTGACAGCTGTCACTCCTGGTCGCTCTGACGCCCTCTCGTGCTTGAAGCCCGCACTTCAAGCAGGGCGCCATCTTGTGGTGGTGGGCCAGCAGTACCTCCTCTTCAGCAGCCCACACAACAGTACCCATTTCTTTGATGGTCTGCATCATTCATACACTCTGGTAGTATGAGAATGTTGTGGAGTCTGGCCAGAAATTTGAGAATATGGGCTGTGTTGTATGGTCCAAGGTTGGCATGACGGTGGAGGACACCATGTGTATTGGAGATGGCAGCACACATTGTGATGTTCCCACCACGTTGGCCAGGAACATCTATAATGGCTCTGTGGCCAATGATGTTTCTTCCCTCTCTTCTGGTCTTTGTTAGGTTGAAGCCAGCCTCATCTATGAAGATGAACTCATGTGGGATTGCATGAGGATCCATATCCAGTGCTCCCTGAAAACAAAGAACAAAAAGTCAATATGGTGTTATGGCCCAGTCACATGGCACTTAACGAAGGGCAATGAAGCCCTAACGAAACAAGAAATCTGGACTTTCGTTGGCATCATTTAACCTTCGCTCAGCTTCATTCCTGCAGTTGTCACTTCATCAGGATTTTTAAACTGTCAAAAAAATTAGAACGAAGGGCAACGAAAACCTCAATTCATCCACATTTCATTTTGCTGTCGTTCTTGACTTTATCATTTGCTTATTTTTTGTAACGTTAGCATTTAGTTTTACTTTGTTCAACCAGCTGAATGTTTTCACACAGTACAGAAGCTGTTTCTGAGCACTGCTGCTGCTGTGTTCCAGTACCGCTGGAAATTACATGGCAGACTCAGCCTGTTTGCTTGGATTTTTTTTATCTGGGTGGGGGGTCAGCTTCATTGGGCTCAGGCACCTTACACAGGCCAGAATTAATCTTTTGTGTGGATACAATTAATTATTTTGCCACAAGCAACTGCTGAATTTGAAACAACAAAAAAAGTTGTGTAATTTCCGACGGTGCTTGAACGCAGTGGCAGCAGCTCCTGCTTGCACTTATTTTTTATTAAATATAACAATATGAGTGTAGGAATGATAATTCAGCCCTTGCCTATATGTGGCAACAGGTAGATAATTCAAATGATTATATAAAGAGCTGTTCTGGAAGGCAGAATTAAAGTTGTGGATCAGCTGCAGCTCGTGGAAATACACGTTCACACGGACTGATCAGTTTACTGCTCTGATATATTCAGTCATCTTTACACATATTTATTCCCTCTTTTGACAGTTTTCTGTTATAAATCAATATACACTCAACAAAAATATAAACGCAACACTTTTGGTTTTGCTCCCATTTTGTATGAGATGAACTCAAAGATCTAAAACTTTTTCCACATACACAATATCACCATTTCCCTCAAATATTGTTCACAAACCAGTCGAAATCTGTGATAGTGAGCACTTCTCCTTTGCTGAGATAATCCATCCCACCTCACAGGTGTGCCATATCAAGATGCTGATTAGACACCATGATTAGTGCACAGGTGTGCCTTAGACTGCCCACAACAAAAGGCCACTCTGAAAGGTGCAGTTTTGTTTTATTGGGGGGGGATACCAGTCAGTATCTGGTGTGACCACCATTTGCCTCATGCAGTGCAACATATCTCCTTCGCATCATCCGTGAAGAGAACACCTCTCCAACATGCCAAACAGCAGCGAATGTGAGCATTTGCCCACTCAAGTCGGTTACGACGATGAACTGGAGTCAGGTCGAGACCCCGATGAGGACGACGAGCATGCAGATGAGCTTCCCTGAGACGGTTTCTGACAATTTGTGCAGAAATTCTTTGGTTATGCAAACCGATTGTTCCAGCAGCTGTCCGAGTGGCTGGTCTCAGACGATCTTGGAGGTGAACATGCTGGATGTGGAGGTCCTGGGCTGGTGTGGTTACACGTGGTCTGCGGTTGTGAGGCTGGTTGGATGTACTGCCAAATTCTCTGAAACACCTTTGGAGACGGCTTATGGTAGAGAAATGAACATTCAATACACGAGCAACAGCTCTGGTTGACATTCCTGCTGTCAGCATGCCAATTGCACGCTCCATCAAATCTTGCAACATCTGTGGCATTGTGCTGTGTGATAAAACTGCACCTTTCAGAGTGGCCTTTTGTTGTGGGCAGTCTAAGGCACACCTGTGCACTAATCATGGTGTCTAATCAGCATCTTGATATGGCACACCTGTGAGGTGGGATGGATTATCTCAGCAAAGGAGAAGTGCTCACTATCACAGATTTAGAGTGGTTTGTGAACAATATTTGAGAGAAATGGTGATATTGCATATGTGGAAAAAGTTTTAGATCTTTGAGTTCATCTCATACAAAATGGGAGCAAAACCAAAAGTGTTGCGTTTATATTTTTGTTGAGTATATATGGCTTAGTAATGTAATACAGCAGTGACCACGGCATAGCAGAGTTTTTTTTTTTTTTTAATTGGAGTAAGACGGAGCGTGCACCGTGTCGTCAGACAGTGTGGATTCTGATGATGAAGGAGATGATCCCTCTTGTTCTGGAGGAGGAACCAGAACAGGTGGTCCGCCGATGTGCGCACAGATCTCCACAGCTTCTGTTTTGCAGTTTCTCCAGGACTCAGGCGCTATGAGCTCCATCCCAGTGCCGAGTCTTGGAACTCAGAGATGCAGACACACACTGCTCCATCTGTGGCTCCAGGCGCATTTTGTTTAAAGCGTTGAGATCGTTAGCTTCGGTTTTGTTTTGTTCCTCTTTCGTCCCTTTTTGCGCTCTTGATTCACAGGCTATTTGATGATAAAGCTCTTTCGTCCACCTTTTCTCAACGAATTGTGACTGCTTACTTTTCCCTTCGTTCAGGAATCATGTGCCATGTGAGTGGAACATTATCCAGTACACTGGAAACATGTTGCGTGTAGTGTATTGTAGTCAGTATTATACTTACATCCACATATGCACATCTGAGCTCTTTGTTTCTTTGAGAGCTTCTCTCAAAAGGCACCTTATAAAGTTGTTTCAGTCTGATTTGGTTTCACTTGAGAATGAGAGCCAATGTGGACAGACTGACTTGTTGAATGTTGTTGAACATGAAGTTGTCTTGGATGATGTGGCTTTGAATTTCACGTAATCTGATTTCATTATTTTCCAAAACCAAGTTTACAATGGCAGCTTCCTGTACCCCAGTGAACATTTGGCCCCTTCCTCCACCATGGTTGCATCTCTCTGTCCTTTAGAAAAAAACAAACAAACAAACAAAAAATATATATAGGGCTTGGACAATGCAGCCTAAAGATATTAGTAGAGTAAATTGTATAGGAAACTTGTACAGTTAGTGTATGACATCAGCCTTTCATGAAGTAAACAGGTGTCACCTGACAGGTCTGGTAGGACGCAAATGCAGGACTCAGACACTCGGCTCTGTAGGTAAAAACGGTTTACTGTTGAAGCAACCGGGTTCCAGTACACAGGTAGGCAGTCCAAACTAAGCAGCAGTACAAGGAGCATCAGGCGAAGGCGTGCCCGAGAAAACAAGCAGGTGGTCATAAATACAAAAGAGGCTAGGAGGACATGAAAACAATACAGAGCTCGAAAGAAGGCACAGGGCGCATCAATCTGGCGAAGGACAAGGTGATCTGAGGAGCTATAAGTACACCCAGGTGACGAGGTGCAAATAGGAAGCAGGTGTACATGGAATGCACCAGAAAGGGGGAGTGGCCAGAGAGGGCGAGACGCCCACCACCAAGAAACAGATGAGACAGACAAGGGAGGCTGAGCCAGAAAGCCCAAAGCAGAAAAACCCAGACAAGAGAAGGAACACACAGGAAAGCAACATAAACTAACCAAGCCATGAAAATAAACCAAGATAAAACCCAAATCCTGACATCACCCAACTGATACACTCTATGACATGGGGTGTAACTACATAGTGTGAAAGAAATTTTGGTTACATACCTGTGCTTCAGTCTAAATGTCCAGTTGACAGAGGCGACAGTAAGTTGGGCTGCACTCTCTGTCCAGCTTCTCCCATTGTCAGCCCATATGGTTGATGACATGATCAACTAAGGTTGCTCTGATTTCACTTGAGAGTTGTTGTCTTCTTTGGCCATGAACTCCTCGACCAGCTCTACCTCTACCTCTTCCTCCCCCTCGCATTCTCAACCTCCCTCTTCCTCTTCCTCTCTCTCCAACATCTTCCATTGTTGTTGTAAAAGAAAGAGGTGCTCACCTGTGGTCTTTTATGGTGCTTATTTCCTGATTGAAGTGTTAACAATTAAGCATTCAGGTGTTTGTCCAGGTGGAACATATATTGGCCAATTAGCTCATGTAGTGTAATTTTGAATGACAGTGTTTTGAAATTGCAAACATGTGACTTTATGTCAGATTGCTGTGTCTTATGCAGAGAACCGTGTTCAGTTCATTTATAAAGTGCCATTTTGAATTAAAAAATGTGTGTACAGCAGAAACTGTTTAGACTTTTAGAGACTTGAGAGGAGGTTTTGCTCTCTGTGTGTCAGCTAAAATAATTGTGCTATGGATCTCATTTTAGTGTGTTAGCAATTGGAAAAAACTGTATTATCATTATTATTATTGTTATTCTTACTAAAACATGGCCGGGTGTTGAGTGACTTGCTCCTTGCAAATTCTGCTTGTGTGGCTTCCAAAGTCTTCCATTTTCTAACGTATTCTAAAAAAGGTGTCCGTAGCTTCTCTGAAAATGTCAGTACTTTGCACTTCTTGGATGGGAAGATACACATAAAACACACTTTCTCATCCGAAGGTAACACATCCACTTCACTGTAGGCAGCCATGTTGTTACAAGGCGTCACCGAACCGCTGTGTTATGGCGGTTGTTATTGGCCAGTTGCTTCTGATCAATTGAACACATCTCCCGATTAGTTAGTTCCATTCAAGGCTTAGTCGATATTTCTAACGTACATAATTTATATAAAAAAATTGAAATTACTAATTAATGTACCCAGATATTGTGTGTGAAAAGTAACTGAATATTTCCTGTAGTATTCTCTGCAATATATATATATATATATATTTATATATATATATATATATATATATATATATATATATATATATATATCGTGCCCACCCTTTTTACAGGTCACGCAAAGACAGTATATCGGGACAGCTGGGACTCTACTAGCTGTACTTCTTTGGTTTTAAGTTAAACTTTTGTCCTGTTCATTGTAGATCAATTACACTTCAATTTAACCACAATTCCAGCATTAAGTCGTAACATAAGTCACCTGGGAGCACTGTCCACAAGTGACTTCTGGACATTATCCACCCCATCGGTAAGCACACTGGTTGGTACCAGTGGCAAGAAAAATCTTCCTCAGTGGTGTTTGTTTTCACAGGAAGAAGCTTCGAGCAGACCAGACTCAGTAAGGTGACCATTTGCTACAGCCAGTCCAACAAGTTAAAACAGGACAGGACATATTTGACAGTGCAACAACTAAAATGTTGCAACTAAACTATGAGTCAGGTTGGATACTTGAATAGAAAACAATGATGTGCAGGTCAGAAGTCCAGAGAAACAAGCCCAAAGTAGCTCATCTAGCTAGCACGCTTTCAACTTAATGTGTTTTTTCTTATTTATTGCAGGACAGTTAGCATACAGACAGTGTCATTGGCTATAAACTGACAATCCCTTAAGGTGTTTTGACAAGATTAAGGAATCAGTCATGTCAATGTTGTCACCTGTATAGATGATGACAGCTTTGAAGTAAGTTAAGAAGTAACTACAACTATAATTGCTATTCTTAGCAACTGTTCTCATATGTTTTGCTGCTATTACAGTGTATCACAGGTGTTCAAAATACAGCCAGTGTTGCACACAGTTACTTTGAAAAAGTAATCCATGTTACTAATCATTCCTTGAAAAAGTAACTTAGTTACTTTACTGATTACTCAGCATTAAACGTAACTAATTTAGATTACTAGTTACTTTATTAGTTACTTTCAGCAGCTGCCGACAACACCCCCCTGACACCTCAACATGAAAATAAGAACCTGTTTTGCCAATTCGGTACTTTAATGTTTCCCATAATCCCCCTGCGCTTCCCAGAATACACTGCGGCGCCAGCAGAGTTCCGGCATTTCAAAGCCATGTAAACAGTGGCTAACGAGGATGTAGATGGCTTTGATCCAGCAAATTCACGGTTGATTATGTTGATGACACGTTCTCTGAAGTTGAGAGGGTTATCTAGAGGAGGTGTAGCACATGTGATGGACTTCTGCCGTGGCCTGATGTTGTCTTGTTGTCCACACTTCACAAGGTGTGTTTACATTGTGCCCTAAAATGGAACTCTGCTGAAACTGACCTCTTGCGTGAGTCATGGACTGCGAGATGGTGCGAGATTCACAATTGCGAAACAGCGAATACTCACTTTATAGTCACCCTTTCTTGACTTCATTGAACATAAATACTTGTTTTATAAAAAATAAAATATTTCTTGACCTCATATTTAACTGTTGACAGCACTGTAACAGTAAAACTTTCAATTTCTAACCTACATTGTTTATAAATGTAGCTATTAAATTCTTTTTATATAATGGCTGAGTGCATCCTTGTCATTTGGTGGCTTGTATGTCATGTGACATGGATTATTCAAACCATTTGTCATTGTGTTTCACTCACTGTGCAATAGTTCTTCTTTAGTGTGCAATTTTGGTGCTATATGAAATTTGCTATTGCACTCCCCGACCATCGCACACGCTCACTCTACCAGAGGCAGTGTTTAGCTAAACATGGCGGAGTTTGTGTTTCTGACAGATGACGATTTGAAGGAGCTAATTGATGCTGCTAATTCTTCTAACGCACACACACAAAAACAAATCCACTCTGCTGTAAGCCGTCTGGAGGCATGAAGACCTGTTAGGATTAAAAATTCTAACATTTAAATTCTCTCTAAACATTTTAGTTATTGAAATTATTATTATTATAAGTAGTAGTTGTAAAAAAAAAATGCTTCAAAAGTGGACCTTTAATGTAGGGGTATTGTGTGTGTGTGTGTGGGGGGGGGGGGGGTGACGTCCCTGGCCCTGTCCCTGTCCTGCTCTATGCCCCGTTTCCAACTGAATTTGCCTCTGCTTTGGTGTTTGAGCAGGAAGAATGATAACTATTTATGCAGAAAACACAACCAGATTTACAGGTAAGAAGTTTTATGTCATGTCGTCCGGAAAGAGAGTTTAGTTGCATTTGGGTGGAAAAAACGTGTTAGTTGTTAACGTGTCGCAGATCAGCTGTTTTTAACGAGGATACACAGAGTGGCTCAGTTTTAAATAAAGGGGGGGAAAGCGTAAAATGTCTTTGTAAAGCTCAGTGCAGGTGTGCTGTTGTCACCGTGCTTGAGAGATGACAACTGTTTTTTCAGCTTGGAACTGCTACAGAAAACTGCAGATGAAAAGCTTGCAGCTCGCTGAAAGTGGGCAAAATGGGCAGTTGAGTTGAACTCCGACCTCCCCCGACCTCATCAAGTTAATGCTGCGATCGTGTTACTATTAACGTTTTACCAGCATCACTGGTTACAGCCAGTCATTTAATGAGTCGAAAGACAAAAAAGTCCTACATATGCCCCGTAGGCCCCCCACCCCTGCCACACACACACACACAGACACACACACACACACACACACACAAAACACAAAAAAGGTGGCAAAGAATACAGTGGAAACAAACAAGCAAAAAAAGTGGTTTTTTTTTTTTTTTTTACTTTTTTAATGTTTTAGATTATAATTGAATGTCATTCTTAAAATGGTTTAGATCTTAGAAGTTGACATTTATAATATATTTTCCCAGTCTGATAACATTTTTATAGAAATAGTCTGACTTGTTTATCATAGTACAAAAAGAGCACGTTTCCCATTTCTGTAGTTCACAGGTTAAGTGAAAGCAGTATTAGAATTATTCCAGCAAAAGCCTCTGTTTGAAAGAAATACTAATGAAATCTCATTTTAAGAGGAGGTGAAAGTTTAAAATTAACACTGAAACCAGTAAACGCTGTGCTGTTGATGTCAGAAACAATCTGCACTCCACTGAAACCACCGGATGTAAAATAATTACACTAGAAAACAAATTATTGACACTATATGAGAAGGGAAAAACAATTTTTGTTTTGCTCAATTCATTACTTTTGTTCTATTTAAAAAAACACACAACTTTCCGATTAAACCAATAAGCAGGGATTCATGTAAAAATGTCTTAGTTCCTGTTGCTCTGCCTGTTCACTGGTTTATGTCACACAGGAAACAATGATCCTTATTGACACAAACTGCCACGTGCAGCGTGCCCTGCAGCTTGGGCAGAATTACACTACACTTTCCTCTTCTGCCTATAGGTGGCAGGTTTGTCATGCAAATACTACATGAACAGGCACAACACACACACACACACACACACACACACACACACACACACACACACACACACACACACACACACACACACACACACACACACAGTGTGTAAGTGTGATTTGTGAGTAATTTCAGTGTAAAGGTCAGTGCGTAATGAAACAACATTTTTTTAATTAAATTCTCTTTTGATTTAATTTACATACAAACATGATGATTTTTTTTCCTTCAGGATTTATTCTGCAATTAAAGTGGTTGAAACCCAAAATAATTTTTTTTTGATTAACGAGTAAATCACTGCCACAGGCAATGACTTCTGTCTGTGTCTAGAAAAAATGCCATTCAAAAATTCTAAAGACCATTTTCTTGTGTTTGTTCGTGGCCTGAGGTGCTGATTTTGACCCCAGATTTGAGCAGATATTCTTGTATGAACAGTATTTGTCATCTGAACCAATGTTGTTGTTGTTTTTATGACCAATCTCGTACATTGTTGCATTTAGCTGTGCACAGAGTTGTTTATATTTACAACACAACAGTCTATTTTTCATTGAATAAAAATTGTTTCAAGAATATAAAATGCGGAAATAATGACAAATAATCCCATCTCGATGACTCAGAGGCTGAGGTGTCAGTTAGAAATATGTCGTTTTGTAAGCCTAAAGAGATTTAATTTACAGTGAATAAAACAGAGAAAAGTGTAAAAATCCTCACGTGTGAAAATGGAAGCAGACAGAGTTTGGTCTCATTGCTTGACGTGAATGATTAATCGGTTACCAAAATATGGATGTGACTAATTTTCAGTTGATTGATGGGCTGATTAATCAATTAATCATCTCAGCAGTAATGTATTAAGGTAAGCCGTTCCTAATCTGAGAGCACATCAGTGTCTTCATGTGAACGTGTGAAAATCATGAAGATTGATCATTTTATTTCAATGCTGTTGATTTAACATTTTAAAATTACTTAGAGTTGTTTGACCTTATGAAGTGTGTGTGTGTGTGTGTGTGTGTGTGGGTGTGTGTGTGTGTGTGTGTGTTTCAAGAGAACTTTGTACATTTTGTGTCTACAAATAAAATAAATAAATAAATAAATAAATAAATAAATAAAAGGAAACGTGTTCCAGATCTATAATTTCAAAAACATTCAGCTTGGGATGATGTTGTTAGTATGTTTATTAAAGGGGATATCTTGCTCCAGTCAGTGTTATCTTTTAAAAAAATGATATACCACATTATAAATCATTTCTTCCAACTCTAACTTCTGCAGGCACTGTTAAAGCTGATAACAGTAAATAAGTTGGAGTGTGTCTGAAAAATGCAGGACAAATTAATAGCCATTCTGACCCAGAATCAGGACGTAACATCTTGACTTGGAGCTGCCTGAAAGTGACTGTCTGTGTCCAGTTACAGTCCGCTTCATGACTTCTTCCAGCAGACTCGCCGACTCTTGTTAGCTTAGCTTAGTTTAATCCATGGTACACACACCGATATGGCTGGAAGCTGATCCACATCACGGCTCTCCTGTTAACAGCGATCGCTCTTGTCACTTGCCGTCACGTTCTCACCGACTCTCCGTGATCATAGAAACGGCTTCCTTTGTGAGACTCACTGGTATCTTGCACGTAGCAGCTTAGCTTAATATGGTGCGACACAATGGCACAAACCACATACATGGCCGGTTCCACGCTTTCGGGAGAGGAAATGCACTTTGTTAAAGTTCTCCTGGCCACACAAATGGAAAGGATAGAATCCCTGGTTCGATCCACTTTTAGAAGAACATTCTCATGCTGTGATCGGCTTCATTTCTGCCGTCTGTCCGAGAGCCACAGTATTATAATAATAATAATAATAATGCCACTTTTATCCTCAAAATCTTACCTTTAGGAAACTATCCACCCTGATGAACATCACAAGACACTTGTTCACCATTTCACCATATTCACCATCAAAGTTTCACAAAAAATACCGACTTTGATCTGCAAAAAAATCCAGTTTTCTCATTCTGTTCAGTAATGTCTCTGAGTGGGCTGTGCTTTCCTATGATGTCTTTGACAAGTGTGTTTTCTGACAGCTTTGTGTTTCTGTGTGTTTATCAGCAGGTGAAAGCAGGCTAAATTCCCCATGTTTATTACTTAATTTCTCAAGGCATATAAGGGTGATTCTTAGACTATGGGCACTTATGTCCTTTGATCATATTGTATGAAAAACAGAAAAAAGGGGGAAATTTCACACTTTTATAGTTATCTTTACAATGAAAGTGTGTTAAGAAATTTGTTCTAGTAGTCTATGATGACTTTTTCACCTTTTTTCCAGCATCATTATATGCAAATATTGCTGTTTTGTGCTTGTCCCACACCCAGACTTTTGATCTTCAATGATAAAAATGAATGGTAAAGAAACGTTTTTTTCTAATGTTTTAAAATATCTCTGAATAAAATATCAGTAAAATAATCAAAACATAATTGGGGTATTCAATGTCATACAACTGTTGTGATTTTTTTTTTTAAACAAAATGTAGTTGTCCCACACTATTGCCGTAATTTCCACCACAACACTGTAATGTCCCTTTAAAACAGTTTGCATGAAAGATTGTTTGGGTAGTTTCTATGGAGATAAACAGTGACATCAGAGCACATGTATATAGCGCCAAATCACAACAAACAGTTGCCCCAAGGCGCTTTATATTGTAAGTCAATGGTGTGGTGGAAATTACATTTACAAGGCCAGTAGTGCCCGTAGTTAAAGAATCACCCATAAATAAAACACAATACATCAATATTTTCATTATTCTTTGTTTATTTAAAATAGTCAGCTCATTTGACATTTCATTTACCAGTGATATGCAATTTAAAGTTGTGATATTGTGAAAATATCAGTTCCTCCAACTGTTTACAATTAAATATGATTTTGGTATTTGATTTTGAGAACGTGAACCTTTGTTTGCATTCTGAAAATGGAGATTGTGCAACATCTAGTGGCTTTAAAAAGTTATTCACAGCACCTTTAAAACCTCTTTCAAAGCAGCTGACGGCTTGGACTGAGCCATTCAGCAAAAATATAATCATGATTTCCCTCTACCCATATTGATCAGCTTTGTTATTTATCATGAAATAGTTTAAAGTGTATAATGACTGAAGCCTGAAGAGTTTTTATTTTAACTTTAGAAATTTATATTAGCAAAAATACAATAATAATGTAAATGTTTTACATTATTATTATGTGTAAAAAAAAAAAAAAGTCATTAAATATCTTCACCCCTGTCTCTGTGAGCAGTTGGGAAATCGACATGACGAGGAGAAACTCTCATTTATTTATGTGGAATGCACTTGATTGGCCAGTAAGAAGGGTATGTCACATGTGCAGTCCATCAGAAAGAGACCTTGGTGTGTATTTTAAGCAAAGGGAGAGTTACGTATCTTTTAAAAGTTCCACTGTGCTGACACTTGCTGCTCGCTGCGCACTCGGGTTTAATTTAGTCACAATGATCAGTCAAAAAATGTCTCGATTCCGATTGCACCAGTCAGCTTGGGACATCCCTAATTTTCAACTTAAAACACTTGGAGTGGCTATATAAAGTATGCGATAGGCTGTTAGATCTATCCATATTAAATAAAATTATAGATGACTTATGGAAATTGATATGAATTCGATCACAGTCTCAGTTCCACAACATTTAACTGCATAATGGTGACTATATTAATGTTTCACAAAACTAACAGGAGTTCTGTTACATACAGTGCATCCAGAAAGTTTTCACAGTGCTTCACTTTTATGTTACAGCCTATTCCAAAATAGATGAAATAAATTTTTTACCCTCAAACATTTACTCACACGTCATAATGACATCATGAAAAAGTTTTGTTTTTTTTTTTGCAAATTTATTAAAAATTAAAACCAAGAAATCACGTGTACATAAGTATTCATAAGTATCCTTTGCTCAATACTTTGTTGATGCACCTTGGCAGCAATTACAGCCTCAAGTCTTCTTGAATATGATGCCACAAGTTTGGTGCACCTATCTTTGGCCAGTTTTGTCCATTCCTCTTTGCAGCACCTCTCAAGCTCCATCAGGTTGGATGTGGAGTGTCGGTGCACAGACATTTTCAGATCTCTCCAGAGATGTTCAATCAGATTCAGGTCTGGACTTTGGCTGGGTCACTCAAGGACATTCACAGAGTTGTCCTGAAGACACTCCTTTGATATCTTTGCTGTGTGTTTAGGGTCATTGTCCTGATGAAAGATGAACTGTTGCCCCAGTCTGAGGTCAAGAGCGCTCTGGAGCAGGTTTTCATCCAGGATGTCTCTGGACATTGTTGCATTCATCTTTCCCTCAGTCCTGACTAGTCTCCCAGTTCCTGCTGCTGAAAACATCCCCACAGCATGATGCTGTCACCATCATGCTTCACTGTAGGGATGGTGCCTGGTTTTCTCCAGATATGACACCTGACATTCACACTAAAGAGTTCAATCTTTGTCTCCTCAGTCAGAGAATTTTGTTTCTCCTGGTTTGAGAGTCCTTCAGGTGCCTTTTGCCAAACTCCAGGCAGGCTGCTATGTGGATTTTACTAAGGAGTGGCTTCCGTCTGGCCACTCTACAGGCCTGATTGGTGTATTGATGGAGAGATGGTTGTCCTTCTGAAAGGTTCTCTTCTCTCCACAGAGGAATGCTGGAGCTCTGACAGAGTGACCATCAGGTTCTTGGTCACCTCCGTGACTACGGCCCTTCTCCCCTGATCGCTCAGTTTAGATGGGCGACCAGCTCTAGGAAGAGTCTTGTTGGATACATACTTCTTCAGTTTATGGATGATGGAGGCCACTGGGGGTTCATTTATTTATTTGTCTGTCTGTCTGTTAGGATTACATCAAAACTGCTGCACAGATTTGACAAAATTTTCACCACAGATAGATTTTAGGCCAAGGAAGACTCCATTAAATTTTTGGGGGGTGATCCGGCTCCAGATCTGGATTCTGGGTCAAGATTTCACTTTATATAGGCTTTGAAGGATTATGTCAAAACTACTTTACGGATTCTCACCAAATTTGCACCACAGATAGATATTCGGGCATGGAAGACGCCACTAAATTTTGGAGGTGATCAGGATTCGGATTGGCGGATGTTAAAATCTCAGATTGCTCTTGTTTTAAATGCAGTCCAGTTCAGAATATAAGATAAAAATTGTTTGTTACATGTTGACATGTGATTATTTTCCAAAAAGTCTAAAATGCATAATAATATAACAGTCTGATTTAATTCCTAAATCCAGAGTAGATTAAAAACTGTACATATTTAAAATCATCTCCTCCACCTTTTCCCGGTGGATGTGGGCGGAGGGCTGTGACGTACGTGCCTGGCCCCGCCCCCTGATGTCGGCAGTCTTGAGGTGCTGTTGCGCGCGTGCGCTCGCTGCCGCCTCGAGCCGCTCGATATGTTCACTTAAAATTAACAAACAACAAACTGGAGGCGGATAACAAACACACGAGTAACGGCAAAACAGGCGGGCTGCGGTCGACATTCATGTTTGCTGTCTGGATGAAGTGAAGGTAAGAAGGCGTTTTGCTTTTATTAATTTTTTTCCTCGCGTTGCTGAATGTGACAGATCAGCCTGCGGAGCCGCTGCACGCTGATTTTAACTCAACTGACAGCGTAATTAAATATTTTTTTTGTCGTTTTATTACGTCAGCACAATGCGTGTGTGTGTATGTGTATATATATATATATAATATATATATAATATAAAATTTCCTAATTGTAATGAAGCTGTTGAAGTGTTGCGTTGGACTGTCCGTGTAAAGCTGCGCTGGACGTCTGCGGTGCGTTGAAGTATAAACGCTTGTGCGCGTCCTGTCCTCTGCTCCTTTGTGCCGCTGGTCCGAGTCTGTGCGTGGTGTAACGCAGAGGTCAGTGCGCCTCTCTGACACACGCACATTGTTTCGTTTGTGGCCGCGTGTACGCGTGGGTGATGCGGAATGAGCCCGCGTGCTGTGGAACAATCAGTGACGCGTGCCAGGCGTGGACAGACTCAGTGGTCCATTGTTGTGTCTTTCAGAGCAGCAGATTGGACCAACTTTATTTGTAAACATCAGTTTATGGTGTTGATTAGTTTCTGTTATAAAAACTGAATCTCAGGCGTGAGAAAATATTTATTCTTTAAAAGAATCTTAAAAGTTGCACTGAAGTGAATGAATGAATCAGACAAATCATTCCTTCGTTCATTTTCAACTGTATATCCGGTCATGGTGGCAGCAGAGCAAAGCAGCTCATCCCACACTTCCCTACCCTCTGCCAAGCTCTTTTAACTTCTTCAGGGGGATCCCAAGGCATTCCCAAGCCTGCTGGGAAATATAACTCTCCAGCATCCTGGGTCTTCCCCAGGGCCTCCTCCCTGTTGAACGTGCCTGGAAAATCTGACAAATTCATTAGTATTTTTGGTTAATGTCAATATGTCAAATGCTCCCTTTATAAAACGGACTGGCTATACGCCCAACTGTTGGTTCAGTAAAGTAAATACGCGAGCATATACGCCCAACCACAACGGTTTCAACAACGGGGAAGGTCGGATATTATCTCGCCAGCTGTGGGAGGGTTCGCAGTCTGCGGAGGGGCTTGTGATTTAAAGCGGTGGCTCCTCGCACCCAGGGGAACTGTGTCAAACTAACACCTTCTTACAGGCAACAAGCAGCATTTTGTTCAAAAACTGTTTCATCGTCATTAACAGGCTTCTGTTCAAAATGCTTTTCGCAGTAATTAAAGACGGCGCCGTTAAATTGTCAAACATATGCCGCTTTTCACGCCGCAATAGAACCTTAAAAAAGTAGTGTAGAAAACATAGTTTAGATGCACAAAACGTGTCAAATACACAATCACGGTTGGGCGAATAAGGTAAGACATTATATTTATCTGCTCAACAGTTGGGCGTAGTAATTTTCAATGTATGACTTATCTGCCCAACCGTTGGGCGAATAGCCTTTACCTTATAAAATGCTGTCCCTGCACAGCAGGTGGATTTGTGGACTCGGAGTTGGACTGCAAATATCAGTTTCACCTGTGTGCTTCAGGCTGCCTTGGTGTCCTTGGCCACGGACAGTTAATCTGGTCCCACACTGTGTTGGTGAACCAGAAATATTCTGGAATTGGACCTGGACTATATCAGAATTCTGTCACTATGCAAGACTTCTGGAAGTGCACAAAGCATTGGACCAGAAGTGAGAATATTTTTCAGTTATCCAAACTTTTATTGCAGTTCAGAAAATTTTGACCCAAATCCAAACCCTAACCATGTAAGGTAAAATAATTTTTAACAGTTTGCCATGTTGGAATGAGGATCTAACCTGGGCCTGATTTCATAAAATGGTCTGATGTTGTTTAGTCACCTAAACTCAGTTGGTAAACTAATCTTTTGACGTAGTCATTGCACATAGTGCTTAGTCAGCTAAAATTTTATGTTAGGCAACTACAGCTTTTAGCCTGGGACCTTTCAGCAGGTTATCAGCACATGGTATTGACCGTGTGCTGAGTCGTGTAAGTCAGCACTTATCCTGCACATCGGGCAATTTATCCAGCGGGGACACTGTGATCTCCTCCCAAGCCCGTCTTTTGGCAGCTAGGGCTGATGTTCCTTTGGAACACTCAAGAGCAGCTCTACATCACTCCAAAAGGAGCACTTCCTCCGCTTTGGAGAATGTAGGGGCCTTTTTCCGGGAGTGCTTCTCCTCTTGTGTGGCGGATTCGGCCGTAGTTGTAGCAAACGACCACCGGAATTAAACAAAACTTGGAGGCTTTTCTTGGCAACAGTACTCGCGAGGCTGCTTATGCCCATGAAAATAATTGACTAACTTTAAACGGCTAATCTACAAGTTTATGCGTCTATGTGAAACGGACATTAGACTGCTAATGTTGGGTGACTAACTTTAGTCGACTATGTAAGTTTAGTAGACTAAAAGACTTGACTGCTTTATGAAACCAGGCCCAGAAGATTTTCAGCTGACAAGCAATTGTGCGCATACTTCATCTTATGTTGGTTATGGTTAGGGTTACATGAGAGTTAGGATTTAAATTTTCTGAAATAGTGCAGCAGATAAGAGAATATTTAGAGGGGAATCCTGCAAATGGTGATAAAAGCATCAAATTCGGCAGAAACACTCCTCAGACAGTCCTCTTTTGAAAAAAAAAAAACAATTGGCCACTTATTTTCAATTGGTGGTCAGGTAGGGATCAATTGAAGAATTACACAGAGGTCAAAATTAAAATATGCTCCAATCATATTGAAAAATATTCCACATTATTTGCCTGATCATAAAGATTCCAAAAAGGTATAGTTTGGACTTAGTTGAGTGAATATGGTCTTAAAAAGGAATAGTTTGCATCATGTATTATGCTTAGTTATCATGTTACAGTGTAGCATATGTCACATGTCATAGAATCCAATGAATGCTGACATTGTTTAACCTTTACTTTGCAAACCAATCAAGCAACACAGTCAGAACTATTCCATTTATTAATCCTATTAGCTCAACCAGTAATTTGCATCACTTTTTACCAAAATTGGAGCAACTTTAACTTTTGACCCCTGTACAAAATGACACTGACCTTTGTCACCATTCTTGCTGTTTTTAATCCCGTAACTCCGTAGAATTCAGTCACAGATAGTCCAAACTATACCTTTTTGGTATCTTTATGATCAGGCAAATAATGTGGAATATTTTTCAATATGATTGGAGCATCTTTTAATTTTGACCTCGGTGTAATTCTTCAATTGACCCTACCTGACCACCCATTGAAAAGTCAAGTGGCCAAGTGTTTTTTTCAAAAGAGGAGTGTCTAAAGAGTATTTCTGCCAAATTTGATGCTTTTATCACCATTTGCATGATTGTTTCAGTTATCTGCTGCACTAAATGCAAAAAAAAAGGTTGAAAAACTGAAATCTGAACAATACTTCTGCTTCTGGAATAACATTTTGTGCACTTCTACAAGTTTCGCACAGTAGTAGAATCCCAATATGGGCCAGGTCCAAATATGAATTATTGCAAATTTATATACTGCATGGAGCATGTAGATCAGGGTTCAGTTCCAGGTGTGTGTACTTCAAGCTGCCTGTCTCCGTATCCTTGGACATGCACTTTATGTGTATCATTCTGGTCCACTAGCTATAAAAGAGTCCTGGCCTTGTTTGGAGAAGAAACCTGTGATGGACTGGCATTCCATCCAGGGGAATCTAGACACTCACCTGCTTCACACTACGGTCTCTGGGGATGAGCACTGACCTAATGTGCCTCAGGTCCTGTATATCCATACTTTCTATCCAAATGCTGTTTTCTTTTCTATATTAAAATGGTCACATGTGTGTTGACAACCCTTGGTCTAATGGGTGTACACATGATCTAACAAAGTGACATGTGACTGACTGATCACAGTCGAAGGCGTGTCTTTGAATGTCAGTTGACTGTTTTTCAAAGTGCTCTGGTTACTGTCTAATTGTTGGGAGCTGTCAAATGCGCAGGGACGAGGAGCGGCAGTACCACTACTTGGGCTGAGCGATACTCCTCCAGATGTAAACGGGCTGCACCATGTATTTGTTCCTCACTGTTGCAAATTTGTTTAGGATATTTAGTTTGGGTAGCAATTACAACCCCTGGCAAAAATTATGGAATCACCGGCCTCGGAGGATGTTCATTCAGTGTTTAATTTTGTAGAAAAAAAGCAGATGACAGACATGACACAAAACTAAAGTAATTTCAAATGACAACTTTCTGGCTTTAAGAAACACTATAAGAAATCAAGAAAAAAAGATTGTGGCAGTCAGTAACGGTTACTTTTTAGACCAAGCAGAGGAAAAAAAATATGAATCAACTCAATTCTGAGGAAAAAATTATGGAATCACCCTGTAAATTTTCATCCGCAAAACTCACACCTGCATCATATCAGATCTGCTCGTTAGTCTGCATCTAAAAAGGAGTGATCACACCTTGGAGAGCTGTTGCACCAAGTGGACTGACATGAATCATGGCTCCAACACGAAAGATGTCAATTGAAACAAAGGAGAGGATTATCAAACTCTTAAAAGAGGGTAAATCATCACGCAATGTTGCAAAAGATGTTGGTTGTTCACAGTCAGCTGTGTCTAAACTCTGGACCAAATACAAACAACATGGGAAGGTTGTTAAAGGCAAACATACTGGTAGACCAAGGAAGACATCAAAGCGTCAAGACAGAAAACCTAAATCAATATGTCTCAAAAATCGAAAAATGCACAACAAAACAAATGAGGAACGAATGGGAGGAAACTGGAGTCAACGTCTGTGACCAAACTGAAAGAAACGGCCTAAAGGAAATGGGATTTACATACAGAAAAGCTAAACAAAAGCCATCATTAACACCTAAACAGAAAAAAAAAAACAAGGTTACAATGGGCTAAGGAAAAGCAATCGTGGACTGTGGATGACTGGATGAAAGTCATATTCAGTGATGAATCTCGAATCTGCATTGGGCAAGGTGATGATGCTGGAACTTTTGTTTGGTGCCGTTCCAATGAGATTTATAAAGATGACTGCCTGAAGAGAACATGTAAATTTCCACAGTCATTGATGATATGGGGCTGCATGTCAGGTAAAGGCACTGGGGAGATGGCTGTTTACGTTGATATTTTGGACAATTGAAAGGATGTTGGGGATGATATCATTTTTCAAGATGATAATGCATCTTACCATAGAGCAAAAACTGTGAAAACATTCCTTGCAAAAAGACACATAGGGTCAATGTCATGGCATAGGGTCAATGTCAACAAGCAGATCTGATTGATGCAGGTGTTAGTTTGGGGGATGAAAATTTACAGGGTGATTCCATAATTATTCCTCAGAATTGAGTGATTCCATATTTTTTTCCTCTGCTTGGTCTAAAAAAGTAACCGTTACTGTCACAATCTTTTTTTCTTGATTTCTTATAGTGTTTCTTAAAGCCAGAAAGTTGCCATTTGAAATGACTTTAGTTTTGTGTCATGTCTGTGATCTGCTTTTTTTTTCTACAAAATTAAACAACTGAATGAACATCATCCGAGGCCAGTGATTCCATAATTTTTGCCAGGGGTTGTACAATAACTAATGTGACAGTGCACCTGCTATCTGATTTGTGTGGGCTGGGCACCTTCCACTTTTTCCACCTTCTGTTTTTCCACACATGCACAGTGGCACAGCTGATTGCTCACAACATAATAATGATGATGATCATATAGAAGAAGCTGTTTCAATAATGGAGTTAGATGGGTCTCATGCTGCATTCAAAAGCAACTGGAAGCTCAACCTTTAAATCTCCAACTTGGGAAAAATAAAAGAAAACTCCAACAAAGGTTGCAATTCCTATTTAGAATCTTGGAAACGTTTCTCATCTCAGGCTTCTAGATTTAATGTGATTACTCAAATATTGTTGAACAATCATGGAAAAAAACTAGAAGGCACACAGACATTCAGGAACATATATTCCAGATCAAATTCAAAATAAAATCCCAATTTTCTAGGACATTATCCATCTGCTCATCAAATTTACCAACATGCTCTCACAACCTTTTGAGTTAAGCATTGCTATCTGCTAAACATTCTTCTGGATCTCGGTTCCAGAATATATTCTGTATCGCCTCCATTTGAATCATTTATTTACCAGAACATATCCACAGATTTCAATGAAATCCTTTTGATTACTTTTTGAGTTGTCCTGCTAACTGACAGACAAATGCCTGTGACGATGTTTCCTCCTTAGCTGAGATAATAGTCTCAAAAAACATGCTTCTGTGATGTTTTTGTTATTCCTGATTGAACAAGACATGAGCCATATACCTTTGCACTTTTTCTGCTCTTTTGTTTCTTCAGTTAAATGAACAAGATATCTGTGGAGGAATACTTTATATTTATTTTTCTTTTGTTCTGCCGTGCTTTTCTCTGAGAGCAACCAAGTTTTTCACACAACAGTAAGTCATCTGTGGTGGCGTGAACAGTGAGGCTTCAGTGAGAATGCGCTCATCGTAGTTGTTGTCCTGCACTTTGGTGCATGTGAGAGAAAAACACAGATGTGACAAAGTGAAGCACATATTTGAAAGTGACTCATAACTGTCGTTTTGTTTTTAAGCCGTATTATGAATTCATCAGTTTTATAGTGTTGCTGAGTGATCCTGCAGCTAACAACATTCTCATCCACAAAAATGAAGGTTTATTCTCCATTCTTTTTGATGAGTGTTCATAACATTTCTGTTGCCTGCCTACTTATTCACGAGGAGGTCAGAGGTCATGGTTCTGTGCAGAACAGCTGCCCTGGAGCTCAAACAAACTTGACACTCCGTGGAAAGGTACTTCAGCAGGATGATGCCTTCAAACAGAAGCTTGAGCTGTAGTTTATTATTATGGATTCATCTTCCAGATTTGCCTCCAGTATCAAATACATTGCACTCAGTCAGTGTGCGCTTCTGCTACAGCATCTTGTAGGAAAGTGGCATCTTGTACAATACAGGCCCTGAGGCCCGCTGGTGTTGGTGCTTTTCTCCGGATTCCGTGCCATGAAGTGGACGAGAGTCTGCGGCTCCCTGTGGATGGGAGGTTCAGCCGAGGCCGGTGTCACAGACCGAACGGTCTGCCCCTAAAAATCGGTCCGTTTTTTTGCATCAGCACGTGTCATTTTCGACCATAGCAGCACGTCTGAGACAGAGTCTCTTTACCCAAAGCAATCAAATGGATTAATGGGATTATTAACCATCAGATCATAAAGGTAAAACCTCTTAAATCATTCTAAAGTCATTTTAGGCAGAACCAAGGCCGTTTTAAGCAGAAACAAGGAAAAATTCCGTGACGCATCAAAATGAATTAATGACACGCAGTGAACGCATCAGCTAGCACCTCGTTTAGGCGCGGCGCTCTGATGGCTTCTGGCACATTTTATAATGAAATAATGCTGAATTTATGTGGAAATGATTGTTGTACAATAATATGATATGAATATGGGTGTTCTAATTCTTAAATATACTCAACAAAAATATAAACGCAACACTTTTGGTTTTGCTCCCATTTTGTATGAGATGAACTCAAAGATCTAAAACTTTTTCCACATACACAATATCACCATTTCCCTCAAATATTGTTCACAAACCAGTCTAATATGTGATAGTGAGCACTTCTCCTTTGCTGAGATAATCCATCCCACCTCACAGGTGTGTCATATCAGGATGCTGAATAGACACCACGATGAGTGCACAGGTGTGCCTTAGACTGCCCACAATACAAGGCCACTCTGAAAGGTGCAGTTTTGTTTTATTGGGGGGGATACCAGTCAGTATCTGGTGTGACCACCATTTGCCTCATGCAGTGCAACACATCTCCATCGAATCATCCATGAAGAGACACCTCTCCAACGTGCCAAACGCCAGCGAATGTGAGCATTTGCCCACTCAAGTCGGTTATGACGACGAACTGGAGTCAGGTCAAGACCCCGATGAGGACGATGAGCATGCAGATGAGCTTCCCTGAGACGGTTTCTGACAGTTTGTGCAAAATTCTCGGTTATGCAAACCGATTGTTTCAGCAGCTGTCCGAGTGGCTGGTCTCAGACGATCTTGGAGGTGAACATGCTGGATGTGGAGGTCCTGGGCTGGTGTGGTTACACGTGGTCTGCGGTTGTGAGGCTGGTTGGATGTACTGCCAAATTCTCTGAAACGCCTTTGGAGACGGCTTATGGTAGAGAATGAACATTCAATACACGAGCAACAGCTCTGGTTGACATTCCTGCTGTCAGCATGCCAATTGCACGCTCCCTCAAATCTTGCGACATCTGTGGCATTGTGCTGTGTGATAAAACTGCACCTTTCAGAGTGGCTTTTATTGTGGGCAGTCTAAGGCACACCTGTGCACTAATCAGCATCTTGGTATGGCACAGGTGTGAGGTGGGATGGATTATCTCAGCAAAGGAGAAGTGCTCACTATCACAGATTTAGACTGGTTTGTGAACAATTTTGAGGGAAATGGTGATATTGTGTATGTGGAAAAAGTTTTAGATCTTTGAGTTCATCTCATACAAAATGGGAGCAAAACCAAAAGTGTTGCGTTTATATTTTTGTTGAGTGTATTTTGCACAATGATTGTTATCTAAGCAGCCAAGTGCTTGTTGGCCTACTAAGCGTTTGTGGTTTTGGAGATGCTTCATGTATTCGTAGCCCAGCTCCTTATCCCACTGAGTTACCTGCTCTATATTATACTACTGGATTAAAAAAAAAAATAAAACCCTGTCATTATTGTTGGGCGTTTTGGCCCTCACTTTGAATGCTGATGTTACAGTTATTCATTTGAAGTGTCAGATTATTGTATAGTTTATATTGATGCTCAGAAACGTTGCGTCTTTATGTGGATATTTTTTCTCTGTGGTGACTTGAAGTGTGCTTCCTTTAACAAACATAACAAGACTGATGCTGAGACATGGAGTAAAGCTGCTATTATTAGAATAATTCTCATGAATTTTTGTTGATTTATTTTGCTGTCCTCAGCCAGTGGATGCATAAACTTTTATGTTTTGAGGCCAACTGTAAAATGACACACTATCCATCCATCCATTTTCTGTATTCACTTATTCTATTTAAGGGTCATGGGGGAGCCAGAGCCTATCTCAGGGGTCACTGGGTGCGAGGTGGGGTACAATGTGGACAGGCCCCCAGTCCATCGCAGGGCCACGAGACAAACACATTCACATTCTCACTAACTCTTACAGTCAATTTAGAGTCACCAGTTCACCAACCTGCGTGTCTTTGGAAGTGGGAGGAAGCTGGAGCACCTGGAGGGAACCCACGCAAACACGGGGAGAACATGCAATCTCAACACAGAAAGGTCCAGGCAGGTCTCCTGTACACTCAAAATTGCATGCACTTTATAGTCTACTTTTTATTATTGGCATTTATTGTTTTATAATTAGAATTTTTGTTTAGTGCTTTGATTCTTGGAAAGTCCAGTAATAATAATTTTTAAAGATTTTGTTAATTTTTTCAGTATATAAGTCACACTAGAATATAAGTCATAGGATCTGCCAAACTATTTAATAAAACACCAACAACAAAACCTACGACTTGCGGTGCATCCAGAAAGTATTCACGGCGCTTCAGTTTTTTCTCACATTTTATGTTACAGCCTTATTCCAAAATGGAGTAAATTAATTTTTTTCCCCTCAAAATTCTACTTACAACACCCCATAAAGATAACATGAAAAAAGTTTTGTAAATTTTGCATATTTAATAAAATAAAAAACTAAGACATCACTTGTACATAAATATTCACACCCTTTGCTCATACTTTGTTGATGCATCTTTGGCAGCAATTCAATCAATCAATCAACTTTTTTCTTGTATAGCGCCAAATCACAACAAACAGTTGCCCCAAGGCGCTCCACATTGCAAGGCAAGGCCATACAATAATTATGAAACACAGTCTACGTCTAAAGCAACATAACCAAGGGATGGTCCAGGGTCACCCGATCCAGCCCTAACTATAAGCCTTAGCGAAAAGGAAAGTTTTAAGCCTAATCTTAAAAGTAGAGAGGGTATCTGTCTCCCTGATCTGAATTGGGAGCTGGTTCCACAGGAGAGGAGCCTGAAAGCTGAAGGCTCTGCCTCCCATTCTACTCTTACAAACCCTAGGAACTACAAGTAAGCCCGCAGTCTGAGAGCGAAGCGCTCTAATGGGTAATATGGTACTATGAGGTCCCTAAGATAAGATGGGACCTGATTATTCAAACCTTATAAGTAAGAAGAAGAATTTTAAATTCTATTCTAGCATTAACAGGAAGCCAATGAAGGGAGGCCAACACGGGTGAGATATGCTCTCTCCTGCTAGCCCCGTCAGTACTCTAGCTGCAGCATTCTGAACCAACTGAAGGCTTTTTAGGGAACTTTTAGGACAACCTGATAATAATGAATTACAATAGTCCAGCCTAGAGGAAACAAATGCATGAATTAGTTTTTCAGCATCACTCTGAGACAAGACCTTTCTGATTTTAGAGATATTGCGTAAATGCAAAAAGGCAGTCCTACATATTTGTTTAATATGCGCTTTGAATGACATATCCTGATCAAAAATAACTCCAAGATTTCTCACAGTATTACTAGAGATCAGGGAAATGCCATCCAGAGTAACGATCTGGTTAGACACCATGCTTCTAAGATTTTGGGGCCAAGTACAATAACTTCAGTTTTATCTGAGTTAAAAGCAGGAAATTAGAGGTCATCCATGTCTTTATGTCTGTAAGACAATCCTGCAGTTTAGCTAATGGTGCGTATCCTCTGGCTTCATGGATAGATAAAGCTGGGTATCATCTGCGTAACAATGAAAATTTAAGCAATACCGTCTAATAATACTGCCCAAGGGAAGCATGTATAAAGTGAATAAAATTGGTCCTAGCACAGAACCTTGTGGAACTCCATAATTAACTTTAGTCTGTGAAGAAGATTCCCCATTTACATGAACAAACTGTATCTATTAGACAAATATGATTCAAACCACCGCAGCGCATGCCTTAATACCGATGACATGCTCTAATCTCTGTAATTAAAATTTTATGGTCCACAGTATCAAAGCAGCACTGAGGTCCAACAGAACAAGCACAGAGATAAGTCCACTGTCCCGAGCCATAAGAAGATCATTTAACCTTCATAATGCTGTTTCTGTACTATGATGAATTCTAAACCTGACTGAAACTCTTCAAATAGACCATTCCTCTGCAGGTGATCAGTTTAGCTGTTTTACAACTACCCTCTCAGAATCTTGTTAGAGAAAAGGAAGGTTGGAGATTGGCTATATAGCTAAGATAGCTGGTCAAGTGATGGCTTTTTAAGTAATGGTTTAATTACTGCCACCTTAAAGGCCTGTGTACATAACAACTAACAAAGATAGATTGATCATATTTAAGATTGAAGCATTAACTATGGTAGGACCTTCCTGAGCAGCCTGGCAGGAATGGGGTCTAATAAGCATGTTGCTGGTTTTGGATGAAGTAACTAATGAAAATAACTCAGACAGAACAACGGAGAGAAAAGTCTAACCAATACCGGCATCACTGAAAGCAGCCAAAGATACGATACATCTTTGGGATGGTTATGAGTAATTTTTTCTCTAATAGTCAAAATTTTGTTAGCAAAGAAAGTCATGAAGTCATTACAGTTAAGTTATGGAATACTCAGCTCAATAGAGCTCTGACTCTTTGTCAGCCTGGCTACAGTGCTGAAAAGAAACCTGGGGTTGTTTTATTTTCTTCAATTAGTGATGAGTAGAAAGATGTCCTAGCTTCACGAAGGGCTTTCTATAGAGCAACAAACTCTTTTTCAGGCTAAGTGAAGATCTGTCTAATTAGGTGAGACGCCATTTCTCTCCAACTTACGGGTTATCTGCTTTAAGCTCGAGTTTGTGAGTTATACCACGGAGTCAGACACTTCTGATTTAAAGCTCGCTTTTTCAGAGGAGCTACAGCATCCAAAGGTGTCTTCAATGAGGATGGAAAACTATTGACAAGATACTCTAACTCCCTTACAGAGTTTAGGTAGCTACTCTGCTCTGTGTTGGTATATGACATGTAGAGAACATAAAGAGGAATCATACCTTAAACCTAGTTACAGCGCTTTCTGAAAGACTTCTAGTGTAATGAAAACTTATTCCCCACTGCAGGGTAGTCCATCAGCGGTAAATGTAAATGTTATTAAAAATGATCAGACAAAAGGGAGTTTTCAGGGAATACTGTTAAGTCTTCTATTTCCATACCATAAGTCAGAACAAGATCTAAAATATGATTAAAGTGGTGGGTGGACTCATTTACTTTTTGAGCAAAGCCGATAGAGTCTAATAATAGATTAAATGCAGTGTTGAGGCTGTCATTCTCAGCATCTGTGTGGATGTTAAAATCGCCCACTATAATTATCTTATCTGAGCTAAGCACTAAGTCAGACAAAAGGTCTGAAAATTCACAGAGAAACTCACAGTAACGACCAGGTGGACGATAGATAATAACAAATAAAACTGGTTTTGGGACTTCCAATTTGGATGGACAAGACTAAGAGACAGCTTTCCAAATGAATTAAAGCTCTGTCTAGGTTTTTGATTAATTAATAAGCTGGAATGGAAGATTGCTGCTAATCCCCGCCCCGGCCCGTGCTACGAGCATTCTGACAGTTAGTGTGACTCGGGGGTGTTGACTCATTTAAACTAACATATTCATCCTGCTGTAACCAAGTTTCTGTTAGGCAGAATAAATCAATACGTTGATCAATTATTATATCATTTACCACAGGGACTTTAGAAGAAAGAGACCTAATGTTTAATAGACCACATTTAACTGTTTTAGTCTGTGGTGCAATGAAGGTGCTATATTATTTTTTCTTTGTGAATTTTATGCTTAAATAGATTTTTGCTAGTTATTGGTGGTCTGGGAGCAGGCACCGTCTCTACGGGGATGGGGTAATAGGGGGATGGCAGGGGGAGAGACGTGCAGAGAGGTGTATAAGACCACAGCTCTGCCTCCTGGTCCCAACGCTAGACAGTCACAGTTTGGAGGATCCCAAAAAATTGGCCCAGATTTCTAGAAATGAGAGCTGCTGCCCTCTAAAGTGGGATGGATGCCGTCTCTCCTAACAAGACCAGGTTTTACCCAGAAGCTTTGCCAATTATCAATGAAGCCCACCTCATTTTTTGGACACCACTCAAGACAAGCCAGCAATCAAGGAGAACATGCGGCTAAACATGTCACTCCCGGTCTGATTGGGAGGGGCCCCAAGCGAAAACAACAGAGTCCGACATTGTTTTGCAAAGTAACCACCCGATTCAATGTTAATTTTAGTGACCTCCGATTGGCGTAACCGAGTGTCATTACTGCCGACGTGAACTTACATCTTACCAAATTTCCGCTTAGCCTAGCCAGCAATTTCAAATGTCTTCGATGTCGCCTGCTCTGGCCCCCGGAAAGACAATTGACAATGGTTGCTGGTGGTCGCTAACTTCACATTCTCAAAAACAGAGTCGCCAATAACCAGAGTTTGATCCTCGGCGAGTGTATCGTCGAGTGGGGAAAAACGGTTAGAGATGTGAACGGGTTGACGGTGTACAGGGGCTTCTGTTTAGGGCTACGCTTCCTACCTCACAGTCCACCCAGTCAGCCTGCCTTCCCGACTGCCGGGGTCTGCCAGGGGGGAACTAACGGCGCTAAGCTACCTTGGTCCGCACCGACTAACAGGGGCCTGGCTAGCTGTAGAATTTTCCACGGTGCGGAGCCGAGCCTCCAATTCGCCCAGCCTGGCCTCCAAAGCTACGAATAAGCTGCCATTATTACAAGTACCGTTACTGCTAAAGAGGGCCGAGGAATATAACTAAACATTTCACACCCAGAGCAGAAAAGTACGGGGGAGAGACAGGAGAAGCCGCCATGCTAAAACGGCTAAGAGCTAGTAGCTACGCTAAGCTAGCGGATTCCCAAACAGGGAATCCGACACTAGACAGGCTGTGGAGCAGCACAGGTAACGCACAAACAACAGTGCTAAAATAAAATAAAATCCACTAGACAGGCTGTGGAGCAGCACAGGTAACGCACAACAACAGTGCTAAAAAATAAATAAAATAAAAATAAAAATCCACTGGACAGGCTGTGGAGCAGCAGGCAACGCACGACAACAGTGCTAAAACAAAATAAAAATCCACTAGACAGCTGTGGAGCAGCACAGGTAACGCACGACAACAGTGCTAAAATAAAATAAAAATCCACTAGACAGGCTGTGGAGCAGCACAGGTAACGCACAACAACAGTGCTAAAAAATAAATAAAATAAAAATAAAAACCACTAGACAGCTGTGGAGCAGCACAGGTAACGCACAACAACAGTGCAAAAAAAAAAATAAAATAAAAATAAAAATCCACTAGACAGGCTGTGGAGCAGCACAGGTAACGCACAACAACAGTGCTAAAAAATAAAATAAAAATAAAAATCCACTGGACAGGCGGGAGCAGCACAGGCAACGCACGACAACAGTGCTAAAACAAAATAAAAATCCACTAGACAGGCTGTGGGCAGCACAGGTAACGCACGACAACAGTGCTAAAACAAAATAAAAATCCACTAGACAGGCTGTGGAGCAGCACAGGTAACGCACAACAACAGTGCTAAAACAAATAAAAATCCACTAGACAGGCTGTGGAGCAGCACAGGTAACGCACAACAACAGTGCAAACAAAATAAAATCCACTAGACAGGCTGTGGAGCAGCACAGGTAACGCACAACAACAGTGCTAAAACAAATAAAATCCACTAGCCAGGCTGTGGAGCAGCACAGGTAACGCAAAAACAGTGCTAAAACAAAATAAAAATCCACTAGACAGGCTGTGGAGCAGCACAGGTAACGCACAACAACAGTGCTAAAACAAAATAAAAATCCACTAGACAGGCTGTGGAGCAGCACAGGTAACGCACAACAACAGTGCTAAAACAAATAAAAATCCACTAGACAGGCTGTGGAGCAGCACAGGTAACGCACAACAACAGTGCTAAAACAAATAAAAATCCACTAGACAGGCTGTGGAGCAGCACAGGCAACGCACAACACAGTGCTAAAACAAAAAAAAATCCACTAGACAGGCTGGGAGCAGCACAGGCAACGCACAACAACAGTGCTAAAACAAATAATTCATCTGGCTACACAGAATTGTGAAAAGACGTGGACATCAGCACTTTTTCGGCGCATTGAAACAGACGTGCGGAGGAATTCTGCGCGTTGCGGCGGTGCCGCATGACGCAAAGCAATGCCGTGATGAAGCCTCACAGGACATGTTTGGCATGTCCAGGCACATCCACAATTTCTCGGATAATCACTCATGGTAAAACCACCGACAGCTGTCTGAACGCCATCTCAAAGCCGTCCTGTGAGATCAAAACGGAGGTGGTTTTGTCTCGCTCCAGTAGCGAATCCATCGTGACGTGCGAAGCCTCCGCTTGGCTTTCCATGACAAAATCTCTTGTTAAAAGTGAAATCTGCCGGAAAATGGTTGATGTCCAGCTCTTGTGATAACCGGAGAATTGCACACGATGGTCACGGATCCATACAGCCATCCGTTTAGAAATGAAATGGTCGCTCAGCCTGTCGATGCGGCTTCGGAGCGCGGCGCTCTGGGCCATCCTTAAAGCGACAGTAACACTCCGTAATCTCTTTGAAGCCCATAAAATTTTCACCAAAAACCATCTGAATTTCTCCAATGGTGTCCATTTTGATGTCCCTCACAGTTTCTGAAAAAATTTTGATCAAGCAAAGCGGCAGTCTCTGAGCCATTCCTAAACAATGAAAAAAATGACGAGAGGGGTGGACCACTCCTCACTCAAAGCCTGCTCACAGGCGAATGACGCAACCGACAGTGAAAAAACTCACGCATGCGCACGAAGGTTCAAGCTTGGCTGACGCAATCACACGTGATTCAAATCCATATGGTTTTTGAAAAAATAATAAGGTTGGATACTTTTCTAATAGACCTCATGTGTGTGTGTGTGTATATTATATATATATATATATATATATATATATATATATACACACTCAACAAAAATATAAACGCAACACTTTTGGTTTTGCTCCCATTTTGTAGGAGATGAACTCAAAGATCTAAAACTTTTCCCCACATACACAATATCACCATTTCCCTCAAATATTGTTCACAAACCAGTCTAAATCTGTGATAGTGAGCACTTCTCCTTTGCTGAGATAATCCATCCCACCTCACAGGTGTGCCATATCAAGATGCTGATTAGACACCATGATTAGTGCACAGGTGTGCCTTAGACTGTCCACAATAAAAGGCCACTCTGAAAGGTGCAGTTTTGTTTTATTGGGGGGGATACCAGTCAGTATCTGGTGTGACCACCATTTGCCTCATGCAGTGCAACACATCTCCTTCGCATAGAGTTGATCAGGTTGTCAATTGTGGCCTGTGGAATTTTGGTCCACTCCTCTTCAATGGCTGTGCGAAGTTGCTGGATATTGGCAGGAACTGATACACGCTGTCGTATACGCCGGTCCAGAGCATCCCAAACATGCTCAATGGGTGACATGTCCGGTGAGTATGCCGGCCATGCAAGAACTGGGACATTTTCAGCTTCCAAGAATTGTGTACAGATCCTTGCAACATGGGGCCGTGCATTATCCTGCTGCAACATGAGGTGATGTTCTTGGATGTTGGCACAACAATGGGCCTCAGGATCTCGTCACGGTATCTCTGTGCATTCAAAATGCCATCAATAAAATGCACCTGTGTTCTTCGTCCATAACAGACGCCTGCCCATACCACAACCCCACCACACCATGGGCCACTCGATCCACAACATTGACATCAGAAAAACCGCTCACCCACACGACGCCACACACGCTGTCTGCCATCTGCCCTGGACAGTGTGAAACGGGATCATCCGTGAAGAGAACCCTTCTCCAACGTGCCAAACGCCAGTGACTGTGAGCATTTGCCACTCAAGTCCGTTACGACGACGAACTGGAGTCAGGTCGAGACCCCGATGAGGATGACAAGCATGCAGATGAGCTTCCCTGAGACGGTTCTGACAGTTTGTGCAAGTACATTCTTTGGTTATGTAAACCGATTGTTTCAGCAGCTGTCCGAGTGGCTGGTCTCAGACGATCTTGGAGGGAACATTGCTGGATGTGGAGGGTCCTGGCTGTGTTGGTTACACGTGGTCTGCGGTTGTGAGGCTGGTTGGATGTACTGCCAAATTCCTCTGAAACGCCTTTGGAGATGGCTTATGGTAGAGACATGAACATTCAATACACGAGCAACAGCTCTGGTTGACATTCCTGCTGTCAGCATGCCAATTGCACGCTCCCTCAAATCTTGCGACATCTGTGGCATTGTGCTGTGTGATAAAACTGCACCTTTCAGAGTGGCCTTTTAATGAGGGCAGTCTAAGGCACACCTGTGCACTAATCATGGTGTCTAATCAGCATCTTGGTATGGCACACCTGCAGAGGTGGGATGGATTATCTCAGCAAAGGAGAAGTGCTCACTATCACAGATTTAGACTGGTTTGTGAACAATATTTGAGGGAAATGGTGATATTGTGTATGTGGAAAAAGTTTTAGATCTTTGAGTTCATCTCATACAAAATGGGAGCAAAACCAAAAGTGTTGCGTTTATATTTTTGTTGAGTGTGTATATACACAACCCCAATTCCAGTGTAGTTGGGACGTTGTGTAAAATGTAAATAAAGTCAGAATACAATGATTTGCAAATCCTCTTCCACGAATACACCACAAAGACAAGATATTTAATGTTCAAACTGATAGACTTTTTTTGTTTTTGTGCAAATATTTGCTCATTTTGAAATGGATGCCTGCAACATGTTTTAAAAATGCTGGGAGGTTGGTAGTTCAACAGTTGTAACAAGTAAAAAAAAAAAAATAGAACAACTGAAAATTCAAGAGATGTGTTGCATTAACTTCCAATATTTAAGTTCTAATAACTTATTTGAATATATTGTACTTAAAAAATTTGACACAATCTGTTACTTGAATTTTTAGTTCTGCCTCCTTGTCTGGTTTACATTGAACTGTGGCATTTATTAGAACTGAGCTCTGGATGAAGGCTGCTCTCCTGGAACCTGTAACTGGAGTCTTGACTGACAGCGATAAACCATGTCAGGTCCATTTTAGGTCATTACTTCAAAATTTTCTCAACGAATGTTGACCTTTATCACATCTGTACTTTTCACTATCAGCAGTGTTATTCCAGTGTATATACTCCAGTAAAGAGGAATACCATGGCAACAGTGATGAAAAAAAAAATCACCTGGATGTCACATAGTCAGTATATGAACAAAGAGACTATAGACTTTGACGGTGCTGGTTTCCCCGATGGAGTTTATTGTGACTTCCTTTCGGCAACGTTCATCCTTGACTCAAAGAACATAAGCAAACCACATGGCAAATGTCAGCTCTTCCCAGTTTCTGCGTGATCAAAGGTATACACATGCACTCACGCATGCACATACATATGCACGCACACAGAGGCGGAATTGGCAATTATAATATTGATTTTAAAATCATGATTTACCTAAAGAGTGATTTGTACTCCTCACTGGAATTGCCTCTGTCTGTCAAATTATTCTATAGAAACTCATGTTTCGGTGCCCACAAGTATCTGTTACCTGCATGTACACATCACATGTACATATCAGCGTCATAGGCGTTGGACCTCAGCCGAGTATTGGCCTAATTGAGATTGACAGCATCAATTGTTTAACATTTGACAAAGGAGTTCTTCTTTCTCTTGTATGTGATTCTGTATGTCATAGTTTTTTTATTTTATTTTTTTACATCTGGCTAAGAATGTGTGTTTGGTAAAATATGTTTTGATCTGGCTGACACCGCAGGTCTGTCATGAATATCAGTGGGTCATGCATCACCAACAACAGAATTTATTTAGATGAAAGTAGCATAATAGGCATCATTCTTTTCACCATGATCACTGTAATACTTCAGTCTTAAAAAACAGCCACTCAAGTAGGCAAAGGCAACACTACACAGTCAGTCTGTCACAGCGTTTGATTTATCATATATAAAATTTAAGTTTACGTGAAACGAAATATTAAGCTTATGTACGTGTCGGCGCTGCAACTTCCGTTTTACTTTTTGGTGTTCTTTGTTGTTCTTTCAACCTGTTCTGAGTCCGTAAAATGTGAGTAGTGTGTCTGGTGGAATCCACCATCGTTGTGTATTTGAGGTTTACCAATATTATTACAGTTTTTTCCAATTGCTAAAACACAATTCTGCAAACTAGTGTGGTTTTATCAAAATACTTAACACAATTCACAAAACCACACACCCAAACTGCAAAATACCTCCTATAGCCTGCAAAATGTAGCACTGCAACCAAAACCGCATATAGCATTGTCCAAAATCAAACGTTTGCACCAAGTGGCACACACACATCATGGATATTACCAGATTTTTGTCTAACCAACTACACACTGTTGGACATAATGTAAAGCACCCTCATTTTAGTCTGCTTGCCACAATACTAAAATAGTTCAACTTGTAGAAAATTCTTCAGATTGTTCACATGCACAGAAATATTTGCAGATACACACATGCTGTTGAAACATGTTATTTTTCCCTCAAACAGGACAATGCAACATATGCACAGCAGATATTTACATTGGAATCAACAAAAATATGTTCACAAAAAATTTACAGTAAACTGAAAAATAAAATTGCATAAAGAAATATAGGCAACAAAAATAATTAGGCAGCATCTTGCCACACAACTGGTCTGGCCACAACACCTGATCCACATCACAGGCAACATCTTCCCTTGCCTGACATCGAGGGAAGAAGCACCTTGAGCGCCTTATCCATCCCTGAATTGCACCCACATCAATTTCATCACATGCCTCTTCCATATCCTGCACTAAAGAAATGTGCACATAGGGCTGCCGGTCATACACCTTCCACCGCCATGCCGAAAATAACTTTTCTATAGGGTTCAGAAATGGTGAGTATGGTGGGAGGTATTGCACAATAACAGTGGGGGGTCAGCAAACCAATTTTGGACTGGGGCTGCACAATGAAAGCTCACGTTGTCCCATACTACAACGTACCTGTTGTGAAAGTGTCGTGACACGGACCCACAACAGGGGGCGTTAATGAACGGACAATGGATAAGCCAAAAAGTAACAATTTAATGTTGTGAATCACACAACGATGTACAGACAATAACAATACAGTGACTGTCAATCATACACCAGGTGACGTGTGGGCAGGCTCGACGATAGAAGACGCCTGGCGAGAGAAAAGCCGGATCCACACAGCTTCCACCGCCAACGGAGCTGAAGAACACCGGAGCCGCCAAGCCCTGCGCCCCAGGTGGCCGCTGTCTTCAGCAGTCAGACCCGGTACTGCTGGCAGAGAACAGAGACAGTCCAGATGAGTGGTGAGTTCGCACACTCAGTAATCCCACAGTCTGTATTCAGTAAAGGAGGGAGAACCTCCACCTCCAATCACACACTCGTGCAGCTCCTGTCTAACCACTTATCTGGTTGGAGTGTGAAGCGAAGCCGTCGCTGATCACACCAAACGCCAATCCCACAGATAAGGACACACCACAGGAAAACAGCTGCAAAGAAGTACAGATTATTACTCAATGTTTTGAGTCAGCAGAGAAAGTTACCTGATTGGTAGTTGATTTCTCGGCGAGGAGGTGGAGTTGCAGTCCGGCCTTTATGGTGGTGGTGATGAGTAGTGGATGAGTGACAGCTGGTACGGATGATGAGTGACAGCTGTCACTCCTGGTCGCTCTGACGCCCTCTCGTGCTTGAAGCCCGCACTTCAAGCAGGGCGCCATCTTGTGGTGGTGGGCCAGCAGTACCTCCTCTTCAGCAGCCCACACAACAGTACCCATTTCTTTGATGGTCTGCATCATTCATACACTCTGGTAGTATGAGAATGTTGTGGAGTCTGGCCAGAATTTGAGAATATGGGCTGTGTTGTATGGTCCAAGGTTGGCATGACGGTGGAGGACACCATGTGTATTGGAGATGGCAGCACACATTGTGATGTTCCCACCACGTTGGCCAGGAACATCTATAATGGCTCTGTGGCCAATGATGTTTCTTCCCTCTCTTCTGGTCTTTGTTAGGTTGAAGCCAGCCTCATCTATGAAGATGAACTCATGTGGGATTGCATGAGGATCCATATCCAGTGCTCCCTGAAAACAAAGAACAAAAAGTCAATATGGTGTTATGGCCCAGTCACATGGCACTTAACGAAGGGCAATGAAGCCCTAACGAAACAAGAAATCTGGACTTTCGTTGGCATCATTTAACCTTCGCTCAGCTTCATTCCTGCAGTTGTCACTTCATCAGGATTTTTAAACTGTCAAAAAAATTAGAACGAAGGGCAACGAAAACCTCAATTCATCCACATTTCATTTTGCTGTCGTTCTTGACTTTATCATTTGCTTATTTTTTGTAACGTTAGCATTTAGTTTTACTTTGTTCAACCAGCTGAATGTTTTCACACAGTACAGAAGCTGTTTCTGAGCACTGCTGCTGCTGTGTTCCAGTACCGCTGGAAATTACATGGCAGACTCAGCCTGTTTGCTTGGATTTTTTTTATCTGGGTGGGGGGTCAGCTTCATTGGGCTCAGGCACCTTACACAGGCCAGAATTAATCTTTTGTGTGGATACAATTAATTATTTTGCCACAAGCAACTGCTGAATTTGAAACAACAAAAAAGTTGTGTAATTTCCGACGGTGCTTGAACGCAGTGGCAGCAGCTCCTGCTTGCACTTATTTTTTATTAAATATAACAATATGAGTGTAGGAATGATAATTCAGCCCTTGCCTATATGTGGCAACAGGTAGATAATTCAAATGATTATATAAAGAGCTGTTCTGGAAGGCAGAATTAAAGTTGTGGATCAGCTGCAGCTCGTGGAAATACACGTTCACACGGACTGATCAGTTTACTGCTCTGATATATTCAGTCATCTTTACACATATTTATTCCCTCTTTTGACAGTTTTCTGTTATAAATCAATATACACTCAACAAAAATATAAACGCAACACTTTTGGTTTTGCTCCCATTTTGTATGAGATGAACTCAAAGATCTAAAACTTTTTCCACATACACAATATCACCATTTCCCTCAAATATTGTTCACAAACCAGTCGAAATCTGTGATAGTGAGCACTTCTCCTTTGCTGAGATAATCCATCCCACCTCACAGGTGTGCCATATCAAGATGCTGATTAGACACCATGATTAGTGCACAGGTGTGCCTTAGACTGCCCACAACAAAAGGCCACTCTGAAAGGTGCAGTTTTGTTTTATTGGGGGGGGATACCAGTCAGTATCTGGTGTGACCACCATTTGCCTCATGCAGTGCAACATATCTCCTTCGCATCATCCGTGAAGAGAACACCTCTCCAACATGCCAAACAGCAGCGAATGTGAGCATTTGCCCACTCAAGTCGGTTACGACGATGAACTGGAGTCAGGTCGAGACCCCGATGAGGACGACGAGCATGCAGATGAGCTTCCCTGAGACGGTTTCTGACAATTTGTGCAGAAATTCTTTGGTTATGCAAACCGATTGTTCCAGCAGCTGTCCGAGTGGCTGGTCTCAGACGATCTTGGAGGTGAACATGCTGGATGTGGAGGTCCTGGGCTGGTGTGGGTACACGTGGTCTGCGGTTGTGAGGCTGGTTGGATGTACTGCCAAATTCTCTGAAACACCTTTGGAGACGGCTTATGGTAGAGAAATGAACATTCAATACACGAGCAACAGCTCTGGTTGACATTCCTGCTGTCAGCATGCCAATTGCACACGCTCCATCAAATCTTGCAACATCTGTGGCATTGTGCTGTGTGATAAAACTGCACCTTTCAGAGTGGCCTTTTGTTGTGGGCAGTCTAAGGCACACCTGTGCACTAATCATGGTGTCTAATCAGCATCTTGATATGGCACACCTGTGAGGTGGGATGGATTATCTCAGCAAAGGAGAAGTGCTCACTATCACAGATTTAGAGTGGTTTGTGAACAATATTTGAGAGAAATGGTGATATTGCATATGTGGAAAAAGTTTTAGATCTTTGAGTTCATCTCATACAAAATGGGAGCAAAACCAAAAGTGTTGCGTTTATATTTTTGTTGAGTATATATGGCTTAGTAATGTAATACAGCAGTGACCACGGGCATAGCAGAGTTTTTTTTTTTTTTTATTGGAGTAAGACGGAGCGTGCACCGTGTCGTCAGACAGTGTGGATTCTGATGATGAAGGAGATGATCCCTCTTGTTCTGGAGGAGGAACCAGAACAGGTGGTCCGCCGATGTGCGCACAGATCTCCACAGCTTCTTTTTGCAGTTTCTCCAGGACTCAGGCGCTATGAGCTCCATCCCAGTGCCGAGTCTTGGAACTCAGAGATGCAGACACACACTGCTCCATCTGTGGCTCCAGGCGCATTTTGTTTAAAGCGTTGAGATCGTTAGCTTCGGTTTGTTTTGTTCCTCTTTCGTCCCTTTTTGCGCTCTTGATTCACAGGCTATTTGATGATAAAGCTCTTCGTCCACCTTTTCTCAACGAATTGTGACTGCTTACTTTTCCCTTCGTTCAGGAATCATGTGCCATGTGAGTGGAACATTATCCAGTACACTGGAAACATGTGCGTGTAGTGTATTGTAGTCAGTATTATACTTACATCCACATATGCACATCTGAGCTCTTTGTTTCTTTGAGAGCTTCTCTCAAAAGGCACCTTATAAAGTTGTTTCAGTCTGATTTGGTTTCACTTGAGAATGAGAGCCAATGTGGACAGACTGACTTGTTGAATGTTGTTGAACATGAAGTTGTCTTGGATGATGTGGCTTTGAATTTCACGTAATCTGATTTCATTATTTTCCAAAACCAAGTTTACAATGGCAGCTTCCTGTACCCCAGTGAACATTTGGCCCCTTCTCCACCATGGTTGCATCTCTCTGTCCTTTAGAAAAAAACAAACAAACAACAAAAATATATATAGGCTTGGACAATGCAGCCTAAAGATATTAGTAGAGTAAATTGTATAGGAAACTTGTACAGTTAGTGTATGACATCAGCCTTTCATGAAGTAAACAGGTGTCACCTGACAGGTCTGGTAGGACGCAAATGCAGGACTCAGAACACTCGGCTCTGTAGGTAAAAACGGTTTACTGTTGAAGCAACCGGGGTTCCAGTACACAGGTAGGCAGTCCAAACTAAGCAGGCAGTACAAGGAGCATCAGGCGAAGGCGTGCCCGAGAAAACAAGCAGGTGGTCATAAATACAAAAGAGGCTAGGAGGACATGAAAACCATACAGAGCTCGAAAGAAGGCACAGGGCGCATCAATCTGGCGAAGGACAAGGTGATCTGAGGAGCTATAAGTACACCCAGGTGACGAGGTGCAAATAGGAAGCAGGTGTACATGGAATGCACCAGAAAGGGGGAGTGGCCAGAGAGGGCGAGACGCCCACCACCAAGAAACAGATGAGACAGACAAGGGAGGCTGAGCCAGAAAGCCCAAAGCAGAAAAACCCAGACAAGAGAAGGAACACACAGGAAAGCAACATAAACTAACCAAGCCATGAAAATAAACCAAGATAAAACCCAAATCCTGACATCACCCAACTGATACACTCTATGACATGGGTGTAACTACATAGTGTGAAAGAAATTTTGGTACATACCTGTGCTTCAGTCTAAATGTCCAGTTGACAGAGGCGACAGTAAGTTTGGCTGCACTCTCTGTCCAGCTTCTCCCATTGTCAGCCCATATGGTTGATGACATGATCAACTAAGGTTGCTCTGATTTCACTTGAGAGTTGTTGTCTTCTTTGGCCATGAACTCCTCGACCAGCTCTACCTCTACCTCTTCCTCCCCCTCGCATTCTCAACCTCCCTCTTCCTCTTCCTCTCTCTCCAACATCTTCCATTGTTGTTGTAAAAGAAAGAGGTGCTCACCTGTGGTCTTTTATGGTGCTTATTCCTGATTGAAGTGTTAACAATTAAGCATCAGGTGTTTGTCCAGGTGAACATATATTGGCCAATTAGCTCATGTAGTGTAATTTTGAATGACAGTGTTTTGAAATTGCAAACATGTGACTTTATGTCAGATTGCTGTGTCTTATGCAGAGAACCGTGTTCAGTTCATTTATAAAGTGCCATTTTGAATTAAAAAAATGTGTGTACAGCAGAAACTGTTTAGACTTTTAGAGACTTGAGAGGAGGTTTTGCTCTCTGTGTGTCAGCTAAAATAATTGTGCTATGGATCTCATTTTAGTGTGTTAGCAATTGGAAAAAAACTGTATTATCATTATTAGTATTGTTATTCTTACTAAACATGGCCGGGTGTTGAGTGACTTGCTCCTTGACAATTCTGCTTGTGTGGCTTCCAAAGTCTTCCATTTTCTAACGTATTCTAAAAAAGGTGTCCGTAGCTTCTCTGAAAATGTCAGTACTTTGCACTTCTTGGATGGGAAGATACACATAAAACACACTTTCTCATCCGAAGGTAACACATCCACTTCACTGTAGGCAGCCATGTTGTTACAAGGCGTCACCGAACCGCTGTGTTATGGCGGTTGTTATTGGCCAGTTGCTTCTGATCAATTGAACACATCTCCCGATTAGTTAGTTTCCATTCAAGGCTTAGTCGATATTTCTAACGTACATAATTTATATAAAAAAATTGAAATTACTAATTAATGTACCCAGATATTGTGTGTGAAAAGTAACTGAATATTTCCTGTAGTATTCTCTGCAATATATATATATATATATATATATATTATATATATATATATATATATAATATATATATATATATATATATATATATATCGTGCCCACCCTTTTTACAGGTCACGCAAAGACGTATATCGGGACAGCTGGGACTCTACTAGCTGTACTTCTTTGGTTTTAAGTTAAACTTTTGTCCTGTTCATTGTAGATCAATTACACTTCAATTTAACCACAATTCCAGCATTAAGTCGTAACATAAGTCACCTGGGAGCACTGTCCACAAGTGACTTCTGGACATTATCCACCCCATCGGTAAGCACACTGGTTGGTACCAGTGGCAAGAAAATCTTCCTCAGTGGTGTTTGTTTTCACAGGAAGAAGCTTCGAGCAGACCAGACTCAGTAAGGTGACCATTTGCTACAGCCAGTCCAACAAGTTAAAACAGGACAGGACATATTTGACAGTGCAACAACTAAAATGTTGCAACTAAACTATGAGTCAGGTTGGATACTTGAATAGAAAACAATGATGTGCAGGTCAGAAGTCCAGAGAAACAAGCCCAAAGTAGCTCATCTAGCTAGCACGCTTTCAACTTAATGTGTTTTTTTCTTATTATTGCAGGACAGTTAGCATACAGACAGTGTCATTGGCTATAAACTGACAATCCCTTAAGGTGTTTTGACAAGATTAAGGAATCAGTCATGTCAATGTTGTCACCTGTATAGATGATGACAGCTTTGAAGTAAGTTAAGAAGTAACTACAACTATAATTGCTATTCTTAGCAACTGTTCTCATATGTTTTGCTGCTATTACAGTGTATCACAGGTGTTCAAAATACAGCCAGTGTTGCACACAGTTACTTTGAAAAAGTAATCCATGTTACTAATCATTCCTTGAAAAAGTAACTTAGTTACTTTACTGATTACTCAGCATTAAACGTAACTAATTTAGATTACTAGTTACTTTATTAGTTACTTTCAGCAGCTGCCGACAACACCCCCCTGACACCTCAACATGAAAATAAGAACCTGTTTTGCCAATTCGGTACTTTAATGTTTCCCATAATCCCCCTGCGCTTCCCAGAATACACTGCGGCGCCAGCAGAGTTCCGGCATTTCAAAGCCATGTAAACAGTGGCTAACGAGGATGTAGATGGCTTTGATCCAGCAAATTCACGGTTGATTATGTTGATGACACGTTCTCTGAAGTTGAGAGGGTTATCTAGAGGAGGTGTAGCACATGTGATGGACTTCTGCCGTGGCCTGATGTTGTCTTGTTGTCCACACTTCACAAGGTGTGTTTACATTGTGCCCTAAAATGGAACTCTGCTGAAACTGACCTCTTGCGTGAGTCATGGACTGCGAGATGGTGCGAGATTCACAATTGCGAAACAGCGAATACTCACTTTATAGTCACCCTTTCTTGACTTCATTGAACATAAATACTTGTTTTATAAAAAATAAAATATTTCTTGACCTCATATTTAACTGTTGACAGCACTGTAACAGTAAAACTTTCAATTTCTAACCTACATTGTTTATAAATGTAGCTATTAAATTCTTTTTATATAATGGCTGAGTGCATCCTTGTCATTTGGTGGCTTGTATGTCATGTGACATGGATTATTCAAACCATTTGTCATTGTGTTTCACTCACTGTGCAATAGTTCTTCTTTAGTGTGCAATTTTGGTGCTATATGAAATTTGCTATTGCACTCCCCGACCATCGCACACGCTCACTCTACCAGAGGCAGTGTTTAGCTAAACATGGCGGAGTTTGTGTTTCTGACAGATGACGATTTGAAGGAGCTAATTGATGCTGCTAATTCTTCTAACGCACACACACAAAAACAAATCCACTCTGCTGTAAGCCGTCTGGAGGCATGAAGACCTGTTAGGATTAAAAATTCTAACATTTAAATTCTCTCTAAACATTTTAGTTATTGAAATTATTATTATTATAAGTAGTAGTTGTAAAAAAAAAATGCTTCAAAAGTGGACCTTTAATGTAGGGGTATTGTGTGTGTGTGTGTGTGGGGGGGGGGGGGTGACGTCCCTGGCCCTGTCCCTGTCCTGCTCTATGCCCCGTTTCCAACTGAATTTGCCTCTGCTTTGGTGTTTGAGCAGGAAGAATGATAACTATTTATGCAGAAAACACAACCAGATTTACAGGTAAGAAAGTTTTATGTCATGTCGTCCGGAAAGAGAGTTTAGTTGCATTTGGGTGGAAAAACGTGTTAGTTGTTAACGTGTCGCAGATCAGCTGTTTTTAACGAGGATACACAGAGTGGCTCAGTTTTAAATAAAGGGGGGGAAAGCGTAAAAATGTCTTTGTAAAGCTCAGTGCAGGTGTGCTGTTGTCACCGTGCTTTGAGAGATGACAACTGTTTTTTCAGCTTGGAACTGCTACAGAAAACTGCAGATGAAAAGCTTGCAGCTCGCTGAAAGTGGGCAAAATGGGCAGTTGAGTTGAACTCCGACCTCCCCCGACCTCATCAAGTTTAATGCTGCGATCGTGTTACTATTAACGTTTTACCAGCATCACTGGTTACAGCCAGTCATTTAATGAGTCGAAAGACAAAAAAGTCCTACATATGCCCCGTAGGCCCCCCACCCCTGCCACACACACACACACAGACACACACACACACACACACACACAAAACACAAAAAAGGTGGCAAAGAATACAGTGGAAACAAACAAGCAAAAAAAGTGGTTTTTTTTTTTTTTTTACTTTTTTAATGTTTTAGATTATAATTGAATGTCATTCTTAAAATGGTTTAGATCTTAGAAGTTGACATTTATAATATATTTTCCCAGTCTGATAACATTTTTATAGAAATAGTCTGACTTGTTTATCATAGTACAAAAAGAGCACGTTTCCCATTTCTGTAGTTCACAGGTTAAGTGAAAGCAGTATTAGAATTATTCCAGCAAAAGCCTCTGTTTGAAAGAAATACTAATGAAATCTCATTTTAAGAGGAGGTGAAAGTTTAAAATTAACACTGAAACCAGTAAACGCTGTGCTGTTGATGTCAGAAACAATCTGCACTCCACTGAAACCACCGGATGTAAAATAATTACACTAGAAAACAAATTATTGACACTATATGAGAAGGGAAAAACAATTTTTGTTTTGCTCAATTCATTACTTTTGTTCTATTTAAAAAAACACACAACTTTCCGATTAAACCAATAAGCAGGGATTCATGTAAAAATGTCTTAGTTCCTGTTGCTCTGCCTGTTCACTGGTTTATGTCACACAGGAAACAATGATCCTTATTGACACAAACTGCCACGTGCAGCGTGCCCTGCAGCTTGGGCAGAATTACACTACACTTTCCTCTTCTGCCTATAGGTGGCAGGTTTGTCATGCAAATACTACATGAACAGGCACAACACACACACACACACACACACACACACACACACACACACACACACACACACACACACACACACACACACACACACACACACACACAGTGTGTAAGTGTGATTTGTGAGTAATTTCAGTGTAAAGGTCAGTGCGTAATGAAACAACATTTTTTTAATTAAATTCTCTTTTGATTTAATTTACATACAAACATGATGATTTTTTTTCCTTCAGGATTTATTCTGCAATTAAAGTGGTTGAAACCCAAAATAATTTTTTTTTTGATTAACGAGTAAATCACTGCCACAGGCAATGACTTCTGTCTGTGTCTAGAAAAAATGCCATTCAAAAATTCTAAAGACCATTTTCTTGTGTTTGTTCGTGGCCTGAGGTGCTGATTTTGACCCCAGATTTGAGCAGATATTCTTGTATGAACAGTATTTGTCATCTGAACCAATGTTGTTGTTGTTTTTATGACCAATCTCGTACATTGTTGCATTTAGCTGTGCACAGAGTTGTTTATATTTACAACACAACAGTCTATTTTTCATTGAATAAAAATTGTTTCAAGAATATAAAATGCGGAAATAATGACAAATAATCCCATCTCGATGACTCAGAGGCTGAGGTGTCAGTTAGAAATATGTCGTTTTGTAAGCCTAAAGAGATTTAATTTACAGTGAATAAAACAGAGAAAAGTGTAAAAATCCTCACGTGTGAAAATGGAAGCAGACAGAGTTTGGTCTCATTGCTTGACGTGAATGATTAATCGGTTACCAAAATATGGATGTGACTAATTTTCAGTTGATTGATGGGCTGATTAATCAATTAATCATCTCAGCAGTAATGTATTAAGGTAAGCCGTTCCTAATCTGAGAGCACATCAGTGTCTTCATGTGAACGTGTGAAAATCATGAAGATTGATCATTTTATTTCAATGCTGTTGATTTAACATTTTAAAATTACTTAGAGTTGTTTGACCTTATGAAGTGTGTGTGTGTGTGTGTGTGTGTGTGTGTGTGTGTGTGTGTGTGTGTGTTTCAAGAGAACTTTGTACATTTTGTGTCTACAAATAAAATAAATAAATAAATAAATAAATAAATAAATAAAAGGAAACGTGTTCCAGATCTATAATTTCAAAAACATTCAGCTTGGATGATGTTGTTAGTATGTTTATTAAAGGGGATATCTTGCTCCAGTCAGTGTTATCTTTTAAAAAAAATGATATACCACATTATAAATCATTTCTTCCAACTCTAACTTCTGCAGGCACTGTTAAAGCTGATAACAGTAAAATAAGTTGGAGTGTGTCTGAAAAATGCAGGACAAATTAATAGCCATTCTGACCCAGAATCAGGACGTAACATCTTGACTTGGAGCTGCCTGAAAGTGACTGTCTGTGTCCAGTTACAGTCCGCTTCATGACTTCTTCCAGCAGACTCGCCGACTCTTGTTAGCTTAGCTTAGTTTAATCCATGGTACACACACCGATATGGCTGGAAGCTGATCCACATCACGGCTCTCCTGTTAACAGCGATCGCTCTTGTCACTTGCCGTCACGTTCTCACCGACTCTCCGTGATCATAGAAACGGCTTCCTTTGTGAGACTCACTGGTATCTTGCACGTAGCAGCTTAGCTTAATATGGTGCGACACAATGGCACAAACCACATACATGGCCGGTTCCACGCTTTCGGGAGAGGAAATGCACTTTGTTAAAGTTCTCCTGGCCACACAAATGGAAAGGATAGAATCCCTGGTTCGATCCACTTTTAGAAGAACATTCTCATGCTGTGATCGGCTTCATTTCTGCCGTCTGTCCGAGAGCCACAGTATTATAATAATAATAATAATAATGCCACTTTTATCCTCAAAATCTTACCTTTAGGAAACTATCCACCCTGATGAACATCACAAGACACTTGTTCACCATTTCACCATATTCACCATCAAAGTTCACAAAAAAATACCGACTTTGATCTGCAAAAAAATCCAGTTTTCTCATTCTGTTCAGTAATGTCTCTGAGTGGGCTGTGCTTTCCTATGATGTCTTTGACAAGTGTGTTTCTGACAGCTTTGTGTTTCTGTGTGTTTATCAGCAGGTGAAAGCAGGCTAAATTCCCCATGTTTATTACTTAATTTCTCAAGGCATATAAGGGTGATTCTTAGACTATGGGCACTTATGTCCTTTGATCATATTGTATGAAAAACAGAAAAAAGGGGAAATTTCACACTTTTATAGTTATCTTTACAATGAAAGTGTGTTAAGAAATTTGTTCTAGTAGTCTATGATGACTTTTTCACCTTTTTTCCAGCATCATTATATGCAAATATTGCTGTTTTGTGCTTGTCCCACACCCAGACTTTTGATCTTCAATGATAAAAATGAATGGTAAAGAAACGTTTTTTCTAATGTTTTAAAATATCTCTGAATAAAATATCAGTAAAATAATCAAAACATAATTGGGGTATTCAATGTCATACAACTGTTGTGATTTTTTTTTTTAAACAAAATGTAGTTGTCCCACACTATTGCCGTAATTTCCACCACAACACTGTAATGTCCCTTTAAACAGTTTGCATGAAAGATTGTTTGGGTAGTTTCTATGGAGATAAACAGTGACATCAGAGCACATGTATATAGCGCCAAATCACAACAAACAGTTGCCCCAAGGCGCTTTATATTGTAAGTCAATGGTGTGGTGGAAATTACATTTACAAGGCCAGTAGTGCCCGTAGTTAAAGAATCACCCATAAATAAAACACAATACATCAATATTTTCATTATTCTTTGTTTATTTAAAATAGTCAGCTCATTTGACATTTCATTTACCAGTGATATGCAATTTAAAGTTGTGATATTGTGAAAATATCAGTTCCTCCAACTGTTTACAATTAAATATGATTTTGGTATTTGATTTTGAGAACGTGAACCTTTGTTTGCATTCTGAAAATGGAGATTGTGCAACATCTAGTGGCTTTAAAAAGTTATTCACAGCACCTTTAAAACCTCTTTCAAAGCAGCTGACGGCTTGGACTGAGCCATTCAGCAAAAATATAATCATGATTTCCCTCTACCCATATTGATCAGCTTTGTTATTTATCATGAAATAGTTTAAAGTGTATAATGACTGAAGCCTGAAGAGTTTTTATTTTAACTTTAGAAATTTATATTAGCAAAAAATACAATAATAATGTAAATGTTTTTACATTATTATTATGTGTAAAAAAAAAAAAAAGTCATTAAAATATCTTCACCCCTGTCTCTGTGAGCAGTTGGGAAATCGACATGACGAGGAGAAACTCTCATTTATTTATGTGGAATGCACTTGATTGGCCAGTAAGAAGGGTATGTCACATGTGCAGTCCATCAGAAAGAGACTTGGTGTGTATTTTAAGCAAAGGAGAGTTACGTATCTTTTTAAAAGTTCCACTGTGCTGACACTTGCTGCTCGCTGCGCACTCGGGTTTAATTTAGTCACAATGATCAGTCAAAAAATGTCTCGATTCCGATTGCACCAGTCAGCTTGGGACATCCCTAATTTTCAACTTAAAACACTTGGAGTGGCTATATAAAGTATGCGATAGGCTGTTAGATCTATCCATATTAAATAAAATTATAGATGACTTATGGAAATTGATATGAATTCGATCACAGTCTCAGTTCCACAACATTTAACTGCATAATGGTGACTATATTAATGTTTCACAAAACTAACAGGAGTTCTGTTACATACAGTGCATCCAGAAAGTTTTCACAGTGCTTCACTTTTATGTTACAGCCTTATTCCAAAATAGATGAAATAAATTTTTTACCCTCAAACATTTACTCACACGTCATAATGACATCATGAAAAAGTTTTGTTTTTTTTTTTTGCAAATTTATTAAAAATTAAAAACCAAGAAATCACGTGTACATAAGTATTCATAAGTATCCTTTGCTCAATACTTTGTTGATGCACCTTTGGCAGCAATTACAGCCTCAAGTCTTCTTGAATATGATGCCACAAGTTTGGTGCACCTATCTTTGGCCAGTTTTGTCCATTCCTCTTTGCAGCACCTCTCAAGCTCCATCAGGTTGGATGTGGAGTGTCGGTGCACAGACATTTTCAGATCTCTCCAGAGATGTTCAATCAGATTCAGGTCTGGACTTTGGCTGGGTCACTCAAGGACATTCACAGAGTTGTCCTGAAGACACTCCTTTGATATCTTTGCTGTGTGTTTAGGGTCATTGTCCTGATGAAAGATGAACTGTTGCCCCAGTCTGAGGTCAAGAGCGCTCTGGAGCAGGTTTTCATCCAGGATGTCTCTGGACATTGTTGCATTCATCTTTCCCTCAGTCCTGACTAGTCTCCCAGTTCCTGCTGCTGAAAAACATCCCCACAGCATGATGCTGTCACCATCATGCTTCACTGTAGGGATGGTGCCTGGTTTTCTCCAGATATGACACCTGACATTCACACTAAAGAGTTCAATCTTTGTCTCCTCAGTCCAGAGAATTTTGTTTCTCCTGGTTTGAGAGTCCTTCAGGTGCCTTTTGCCAAACTCCAGGCAGGCTGCTATGTGGATTTTACTAAGGAGTGGCTTCCGTCTGGCCACTCTACAGGCCTGATTGGTGTATTGATGGAGAGATGGTTGTCCTTCTGAAAGGTTCTCTTCTCTCCACAGAGGAATGCTGGAGCTCTGACAGAGTGACCATCAGGTTCTTGGTCACCTCCGTGACTACGGCCCTTCTCCCCTGATCGCTCAGTTTAGATGGGCGACCAGCTCTAGGAAGAGTCTTGTTGGATACATACTTCTTCAGTTTATGGATGATGGAGGCCACTGGGGGTTCATTTATTTATTTGTCTGTCTGTCTGTTAGGATTACATCAAAACTGCTGCACAGATTTGACAAAATTTTCACCACAGATAGATTTTAGGCCAAGGAAGACTCCATTAAATTTTTGGGGGTGATCCGGCTCCAGATCTGGATTCTGGGTCAAGATTTCACTTTATATAGGCTTTGAAGGATTATGTCAAAACTACTTTACGGATTCTCACCAAATTTGCACCACAGATAGATATTCGGGCATGGAAGACGCCACTAAATTTTGGAGGTGATCAGGATTCGGATTGGCGGATGTTAAAATCTCAGATTGCTCTTGTTTTAAATGCAGTCCAGTTCAGAATATAAGATAAAATTGTTTGTTACATGTTGACATGTGATTATTTTCCAAAAAGTCTAAAATGCATAATAATATAACAGTCTGATTTAATTCCTAAATCCAGAGTAGATTAAAAACTGTACATATTTAAAATCATCTCCTCCACCTTTTCCCGGTGGGATGTGGGCGGAGGGCTGTGACGTACGTGCCTGGCCCCGCCCCCTGATGTCGGCAGTCTTGAGGTGCTGTTGCGCGCGTGCGCTCGCTGCCGCCTCGAGCCGCTCGATATGTTCACTTAAAATTAACAAACAACAAACTGGAGGCGGATAACAAACACACGAGTAACGGCAAAACAGGCGGGCTGCGGTCGACATTCATGTTTGCTGTCTGGATGAAGTGAAGGTAAGAAGGCGTTTTGCTTTTATTAATTTTTTTCCTCGCGTTGCTGAATGTGACAGATCAGCCTGCGGAGCCGCTGCACGCTGATTTTAACTCAACTGACAGCGTAATTAAATATTTTTTTTGTCGTTTTATTACGTCAGCACAATGCGTGTGTGTGTATGTGTATATATATATATATATATATATATATATAAAATTTCCTAATTGTAATGAAGCTGTTGAAGTGTTGCGTTGGACTGTCCGTGTAAAGCTGCGCTGGACGTCTGCGGTGCGTTGAAGTATAAACGCTTGTGCGCGTCCTGTCTCTGCTCCTTTGTGCCGCTGGTCCGAGTCTGTGCGTGGTGTAACGCAGAGGTCAGTGCGCCTCTCTGACACACGCACATTGTTTCGTTTGTGGCCGCGTGTACGCGTGGGTGATGCGGAATGAGCCCGCGTGCTGTGGAACAATCAGTGACGCGTGCCAGGCGTGGACAGACTCCAGTGGTCCATTGTTGTGTCTTTCAGAGCAGCAGATTGGACCAAACTTTATTTGTAAACATCAGTTATGGTGTTGATTAGTTTCTGTTATAAAAACTGAATCTCAGGCGTAGAAAAATATTTATTCTTTAAAAGAATCTTAAAAGTTGCACTGAAGTGAATGAATGAATCAGACAAATTCATTCCTTCGTTCATTTTCAACTGTATATCCAGGTCATGGTGGCAGCAGAGCAAGCAGCTCATCCCACACTTCCCTACCCTCTGCCAAGCTCTTTAACTCTTCAGGGGGATCCCAAGGCATTCCCAAGCCTGCTGGGAAATATAAACTCTCCAGCATCCTGGGTCTTCCCCAGGGCCTCCTCCCTGTTGAACGTGCCTGGAAAAATCTGACAAATTCATTAGTATTTTTGGTTAATGTCAAATATGTCAAATGCTCCCTTTATAAAAACGGACTGGCTATACGCCCAACTGTTGGTTCAGTAAAGTAAATACGCGAGCATATACGCCCAACCACAACGGTTTCAACACGGGGAAGGTCGGATATTATCTCGCCAGCTGTGGGAGGGTTCGCAGTCTGCGGAGGGGCTGTGATTTAAAGCGGTGGCTCCTCGCACCCAGGGAACTGTGTCAAACTAACACCTTCTTACAGGCAACAAGCAGCATTTTGTTCAAAAACTGTTTCATCGTCATTAACAGGCTTCTGTTCAAAATGCTTTTCGCAGTAATTAAAGACGGCGCCGTTAAATTGTCAAACATATGCCGCTTTTCACGCCGCAATAGAACCTTAAAAAAGTAGTGTAGAAAACATAGTTTAGATGCACAAAACGTGTCAAATACACAATCACGGTTGGGCGAATAAGGTAAGACATTATATTTATCTGCTCAACAGTTGGGCGTGTAATTTTCAATGTATGACTTATCTGCCCAACCGTTGGGCGAATAGCCTTTACCTTATAAAATGCTGTCCCTGCACAGCAGGTGGATTTGTGGACTCGGAGTTGGACTGCAAATATCAGTTTCACCTGTGTGCTTCAGGCTGCCTTGGTGTCCTTGGACACGACAGTTAATCTGTGTCCCACACTGTGTGTGAACCAGAAATATTCTGGAATTGGACCTGGACTATATCAGAATTCTGTCACTATGCAAGACTTCTGGAAGTGCACAAAGCATTGGACCAGAAGTGAGAATATTTTTCAGTTATCCAAACTTTTATTGCAGTTCAGAAAATTTTGACCCAAATCCAAACCCTAAACCATGTAAGGTAAAATAATTTTTAACAGTTGCCATGTTGGAATGAGGATCTAAACCTGGGCCTGATTTCATAAAATGGTCTGATGTTGTTTAGTCACCTAAACTCAGTTGGTAAACTAATCTTTTGACGTAGTCATTGCACATAGTGCTTAGTCAGCTAAAATTTTATGTTAGGCAACTACAGCTTTTAGCCTGGGACCTTTCAGCAGGTTATCAGCACATGGTATTGACCGTGTGCTGAGTCGTGTAAGTTCAGCACTTATCCTGCACATCGGGCAATTTATCCAGCGGGGACACTGTGATCTCCTCCCAAGCCCGTCTTTTGGCAGCTAGGGCTGATGTTCCTTTGGAACACTCAAGAGCAGCTCTACATCACTCCAAAAGGAGCACTTCCTCCGCTTTGGAGAATGTAGGGGCCTTTTTCCGGGAGTGCTTCTCCTCTTGTGTGGCGGATTCGGCCGTAGTTGTAGCAAACGACCAACCGGAATTAAACAAAACTTGGAGGCTTTTCTTGGCAACAGTACTCGCGAGGCTGCTTATGCCCATGAAAATAATTGACTAACTTTAAACGGCTAATCTACAAGTTTATGCGTCTATGTGAAACGGACATTAGACTGCTAATGTTGGGTGACTAACTTTAGTCGACTATGTAAGTTTAGTAGACTAAAAGACTTGACTGCTTTATGAAACCAGGCCCAGAAGATTTCAGCTGACAAGCAATTGTGCGCATACTTCATCTTATGTGGTTTATGGTTAGGGTTACATGAGAGTTAGGATTTAAATTTTCTGAAATAGTGCAGCAGATAAGAGAATATTTAGAGGGGAATCCTGCAAATGGTGATAAAAGCATCAAATTCGGCAGAAACACTCCTCAGACAGTCCTCTTTTGAAAAAAAAAAACAATTGGCCACTTATTTTCAATTGGTGGTCAGGTAGGGATCAATTGAAGAATTACACAGAGGTCAAAATTAAAATATGCTCCAATCATATTGAAAAATATTCCACATTATTTGCCTGATCATAAAGATTCCAAAAAGGTATAGTTTGGACTTAGTTGAGTGAATATGGTCTTAAAAAGGAATAGTTTGCATCATGTATTATGCTTAGTTATCATGTTACAGTGTAGCATATGTCACATGTCATAGAATCCAATGAATGCTGACATTGTTTAACCTTTACTTTGCAAACCAATCAAGCAACACAGTCAGAACTATTCCATTTATTAATCCTATTAGCTCAACCAGTAATTTGCATCACTTTTTACCAAAATTGGAGCAACTTTAACTTTTGACCCCTGTACAAAATGACACTGACCTTTGTCACCATTCTTGCTGTTTTTAATCCCGTAACTCCGTAGAATTCAGTCACAGATAGTCCAAACTATACCTTTTTGGTATCTTTATGATCAGGCAAATAATGTGGAATATTTTTCAATATGATTGGAGCATCTTTTAATTTTGACCTCGGTGTAATTCTTCAATTGACCCCTACCTGACCACCCATTGAAAAGTCAAGTGGCCAAGTGTTTTTTTCAAAAGAGGAGTGTCTAAAGAGTATTTCTGCCAAATTTGATGCTTTTATCACCATTTGCATGATTGTTTCAGTTATCTGCTGCACTAAAATGCAAAAAAAAAAGGTTGAAAAACTGAAATCTGAACAATACTTCTGCTTCTGGAATAACATTTTGTGCACTTCTACAAGTTTCGCACAGTAGTAGAATCCCAATATGGGCCAGGTCCAAATATGAATTATTGCAAATTTATATACTGCATGGAGCATGTAGATCAGGGTTCAGTTCCAGGTGTGTGTACTTCAAGCTGCCTGTCTCCGTATCCTTGGACATGCACTTTATGTGTATCATTCTGGTCCACTAGCTATAAAAGAGTCCTGGCCTTGTTTGGAGAAGAAACCTGTGATGGACTGGCATTCCATCCAGGGGAATCTTAGACACTCACCTGCTTCACACTACGGTCTCTGGGGATGAGCACTGACCTAATGTGCCTCAGGTCATGTATATCCATACTTTCTATCCAAATGCTGTTTTCTTTTCTATATTAAAATGGTCACATGTGTGTTGACACACCTTGGTCTACTGGGTGTACACATGATCTAACAAAGTGACATGTGACTGACTGATCACAGTCGAAGGCGTGTCTTTGAATGTCAGTTGACTGTTTTTCAAAGTGCTCTGGTTACTGTCTAATTGTTGGGAGCTGTCAAATGCGCAGGGACGAGGAGCGGCAGTACCACTACTTGGGCTGAGCGATACTCCTCCAGATGTAAACGGGCTGCACCATGTATTTGTTCCTCACTGTTGCAAATTTGTTTAGGATATTTAGTTTGGGTAGCAATTACAACCCCTGGCAAAAATTATGGAATCACCGGCCTCGGAGGATGTTCATTCAGTTGTTTAATTTTGTAGAAAAAAAGCAGATGACAGACATGACACAAAACTAAAGTAATTTCAAATGACAACTTTCTGGCTTTAAGAAACACTATAAGAAATCAAGAAAAAAAGATTGTGGCAGTCAGTAACGGTTACTTTTTTAGACCAAGCAGAGGAAAAAAATATGGAATCACTCAATTCTGAGGAAAAAATTATGGAATCACCCTGTAAATTTTCATCCGCAAAACTCACACCTGCATCATATCAGATCTGCTCGTTAGTCTGCATCTAAAAAGGAGTGATCACACCTTGGAGAGCTGTTGCACCAAGTGGACTGACATGAATCATGGCTCCAACACGAAAGATGTCAATTGAAACAAAGGAGAGGATTATCAAACTCTTAAAAGAGGGTAAATCATCACGCAATGTTGCAAAAGATGTTGGTTGTTCACAGTCAGCTGTGTCTAAACTCTGGACCAAATACAAACAACATGGGAAGGTTGTTAAAGGCAAACATACTGGTAGACCAAGGAAGACATCAAAGCGTCAAGACAGAAAACCTAAATCAATATGTCTCAAAAATCGAAAAATGCACAACAAAACAAATGAGGAACGAATGGGAGGAAACTGGAGTCAACGTCTGTGACCGAACTGTAAGAAACGGCCTAAAGGAAATGGGATTTACATACAGAAAAGCTAAACAAAAGCCATCATTAACACCTAAACAGAAAAAAAAAAAACAAGGTTACAATGGGCTAAGGAAAAGCAATCGTGGACTGTGGATGACTGGATGAAAGTCATATTCAGTGATGAATCTCGAATCTGCATTGGGCAAGGTGATGATGCTGGAACTTTTGTTTGGTGCCGTTCCAATGAGATTTATAAAGATGACTGCCTGAAGAGAACATGTAAATTTCCACAGTCATTGATGATATGGGGCTGCATGTCAGGTAAAGGCACTGGGGAGATGGCTGTTTACGTTGATATTTTGGACAATTGAAAGGATGTTTGGGGATGATATCATTTTTCAAGATGATAATGCATCTTACCATAGAGCAAAAACTGTGAAAACATTCCTTGCAAAAAGACACATAGGGTCAATGTCATGGCATAGGGTCAATGTCAACAAGCAGATCTGATTTGATGCAGGTGTTAGTTTGGGGGATGAAAATTTACAGGGTGATTCCATAATTTATTCCTCAGAATTGAGTGATTCCATATTTTTTTCCTCTGCTTGGTCTAAAAAAGTAACCGTTACTGTCACAATCTTTTTTTCTTGATTTCTTATAGTGTTTCTTAAAGCCAGAAAGTTGCCATTTGAAATGACTTTAGTTTTGTGTCATGTCTGTGATCTGCTTTTTTTTCTACAAAATTAAACAACTGAATGAACATCATCCGAGGCCAGTGATTCCATAATTTTTGCCAGGGGTTGTACAATAACTAATGTGACAGTGCACCTGCTATCTGATTTGTGTGGGCTGGGCACCTTCCACTTTTTCCACCTTCTGTTTTTCCACACATGCACAGTGGCACAGCTGATTGCTCACAACATAATAATGATGATGATCATATAGAAGAAGCTGTTTCAATAATGGAGTTAGATGGGTCTCATGCTGCATTCAAAAGCAACTGGAAGCTCAAACCTTTAAATCTCCAACTTGGGAAAAATAAAAGAAAACTCCAACAAAGGTTGCAATTCCTATTTAGAATCTTGGAAACGTTTCTCATCTCAGGCTTCTAGATTTAATGTGATTACTCAAATATTGTTGAACAATCATGGAAAAAACTAGAAGGCACACAGACATTCAGGAACATATATTCCAGATCAAATTCAAAATAAAATCCCAATTTTCTAGGACATTATCCATCTGCTCATCAAATTTTACCAACATGCTCTCACAACCTTTTGAGTTAAGCATTGCTATCTGCTAAACATTCTTCTGGATCTCGGTTCCAGAATATATTCTGTATCGCCTCCATTTGAATCATTTATTTACCAGAACATATCCACAGATTTCAATGAAATCCTTTTGATTACTTTTTGAGTTGTCCTGCTAACTGACAGACAAATGCCTGTGACGATGTTTCCTCCTTAGCTGAGATAATAGTCTCAAAAAAACATGCTTCTGTGATGTTTTTGTTATTCCTGATTGAACAAGACATGAGCCATATACCTTTGCACTTTTTCTGCTCTTTTGTTTCTTCAGTTAAATGAACAAGATATCTGTGGAGGAATACTTTATATTTATTTTTCTTTTGTTCTGCCGTGCTTTTCTCTGAGAGCAACCAAGTTTTTCACACAACAGTAAGTCATCTGTGGTGGCGTGAACAGTGAGGCTTCAGTGAGAATGCGCTCATCGTAGTTGTTGTCCTGCACTTTGGTGCATGTGAGAGAAAAACACAGATGTGACAAAGTGAAGCACATATTTGAAAGTGACTCATAACTGTCGTTTTGTTTTTAAGCCGTATTATGAATTCATCAGTTTTTATAGTGTTGCTGAGTGATCCTGCAGCTAACAACATTCTCATCCACAAAAATGAAGGTTATTCTCCATTCTTTTTGATGAGTGTTCATAACATTTCTGTTGCCTGCCTACTTATTCACGAGGAGGTCAGAGGTCATGGTTCTGTGCAGAACAGCTGCCCTGGAGCTCAAACAAACTTGACACTCCGTGGAAAGGTACTTCAGCAGGATGATGCCTTTCAAACAGAAGCTTGAGCTGTAGTTTATTATTATGGATTCATCTTCCAGATTTGCCTCCAGTATCAAATACCTTGCACTCAGTCAGTGTGCGCTTCTGCTACAGCATCTTGTAGGAAAGTGGCATCTTGTACAATACAGGCCCTGAGGCCCGCTGGTGTTGGTGCTTTTCTCCGGATTCCGTGCCATGAAGTGGACGAGAGTCTGCGGCTCCCTGTGGATGGGAGGTTCAGCCGAGGCCGGTGTCACAGACCGAACGGTCTGCCCCTAAAAATCGGTCCGTTTTTTTGCATCAGCACGTGTCATTTTCGACCATAGCAGCACGTCTGAGACAGAGTCTCTTTACCCAAAGCAATCAAATGGATTAATGGGATTATTAACCATCAGATCATAAAGGTAAAACCTCTTAAATCATTCTAAAGTCATTTTTAGGCAGAACCAAGGCCGTTTTAAGCAGAAACAAGGAAAAATTCCGTGACGCATCAAAATGAATTAATGACACGCAGTGAACGCATCAGCTAGCACCTCGTTTAGGCGCGGCGCTCTGATGGCTTCTGGCACATTTTATAATGAAATAATGCTGAATTTATGTGGAAATGATTGTTGTACAATAATATGAATATGAATATGGTGTGTTCTAATTCTTAAATATACTCAACAAAAATATAAACGCAACACTTTTGGTTTTGCTCCCATTTTGTATGAGATGAACTCAAAGATCTAAAACTTTTTCCACATACACAATATCACCATTTCCCTCAAATATTGTTCACAAACCAGTCTAAATATGTGATAGTGAGCACTTCTCCTTTGCTGAGATAATCCATCCCACCTCACAGGTGTGTCATATCAGGATGCTGAATAGACACCATGATTAGTGCACAGGTGTGCCTTAGACTGCCCACAATACAAGGCCACTCTGAAAGGTGCAGTTTTGTTTTATTGGGGGGGGATACCAGTCAGTATCTGGTGTGACCACCATTTGCCTCATGCAGTGCAACACATCTCCATCGAATCATCCATGAAGAGAACACCTCTCCAACGTGCCAAACGCCAGCGAATGTGAGCATTTGCCCACTCAAGTCGGTTATGACGACGAACTGGAGTCAGGTCAAGACCCCGATGAGGACGATGAGCATGCAGATGAGCTTCCCTGAGACGGTTTCTGACAGTTTGTGCAAAAATTCTTCGGTTATGCAAACCGATTGTTTCAGCAGCTGTCCGAGTGGCTGGTCTCAGACGATCTTGGAGGTGAACATGCTGGATGTGGAGGTCCTGGGCTGGTGTGGTTACACGTGGTCTGCGGTTGTGAGGCTGGTTGGATGTACTGCCAAATTCTCTGAAACGCCTTTGGAGACGGCTTATGGTAGAGAAATGAACATTCAATACACGAGCAACAGCTCTGGTTGACATTCCTGCTGTCAGCATGCCAATTGCACGCTCCCTCAAATCTTGCGACATCTGTGGCATTGTGCTGTGTGATAAAACTGCACCTTTCAGAGTGGCCTTTTATTGTGGGCAGTCTAAGGCACACCTGTGCACTAATCAGCATCTTGGTATGGCACACGTGTGAGGTGGGATGGATTATCTCAGCAAAGGAGAAGTGCTCACTATCACAGATTTAGACTGGTTTGTGAACAATATTTGAGGGAAATGGTGATATTGTGTATGTGGAAAAAGTTTTAGATCTTTGAGTTCATCTCATACAAAATGGGAGCAAAACCAAAAGTGTTGCGTTTATATTTTTGTTGAGTGTATTTTGCACAATGATTGTTATCTAAGCAGCCAAGTGCTTGTTGGCCTCAACTAAGCGTTTGTGGTTTTGGAGATGCTTCATGTATTCGTAGCCCAGCTCCTTATCCCACTGAGTTACCTGCTCTATATTATACTACTGGATTAAAAAAAAAAAATAAAACCCTGTCATTATTGTTGGGCGTTTTGGCCCTCACTTTGAATGCTGATGTTACAGTTATTCATTTGAAGTGTCAGATTATTGTATAGTTTATATTGATGCTCAGAAACGTTGCGTCTTTATGTGGATATTTTTTTCTCTGTGGTGACTTGAAGTGTGCTTCCTTTAACAAACATAACAAGACTGATGCTGAGACATGGAGTAAAGCTGCTATTATTAGAATAATTCTCATGAATTTTTGTTGATTTATTTTGCTGTCCTCAGCCAGTGGATGCATAAACTTTTATGTTTTGAGGCCAACTGTAAAATGACACACTATCCATCCATCCATTTTCTGTATTCACTTATTCTATTTAAGGGTCATGGGGGAGCCAGAGCCTATCTCAGGGGTCACTGGGTGCGAGGTGGGGTACAATGTGGACAGGCCCCCAGTCCATCGCAGGGCCACGAGACAAACACATTCACATTCTCACTAACTCTTACAGTCAATTTAGAGTCACCAGTTCACCAAACCTGCGTGTCTTTGGAAGTGGGAGGAAGCTGGAGCACCTGGAGGGAACCCACGCAAACACGAGGAGAACATGCAAACTCCACACAGAAAGGACCAGGCAGGTCTCCTGTACACTCAAAATTGCATGCACTGTTATAGTCTACTTTTTATTATTGGCATTTATTGTTTTATAATTAGAATTTTTGTTTAGTGCTTTGATTCTTGGGAAAGTCCAGTAATAATAATTTTTAAAGATTTTGTTAATTTTTTCAGTATATAAGTCACACTAGAATATAAGTCATAGGATCTGCCAAACTATTTAATAAAACACCAACAACAAAACCTACGACTTGCGGTGCATCCAGAAAGTATTCACGGCGCTTCAGTTTTTCTCACATTTTATGTTACAGCCTTATTCCAAAATGGAGTAAATTAATTTTTTTCCCCTCAAAATTCTACTTACAACACCCCATAAAGATAACATGAAAAAAGTTTTGTAAATTTTGCATATTTAATAAAAATAAAAAACTAAGACATCACTTGTACATAAATATTCACACCCTTTGCTCAATACTTTGTTGATGCATCTTTGGCAGCAATTCAATCAATCAATCAACTTTTTTCTTGTATAGCGCCAAATCACAACAAACAGTTGCCCCAAGGCGCTCCACATTGCAAGGCAAGGCCATACAATAATTATGAAACACAGTCTACGTCTAAAGCAACATAACCAAGGGATGGTCCAGGGTCACCCGATCCAGCCCTAACTATAAGCCTTAGCGAAAAGGAAAGTTTTAAGCCTAATCTTAAAAGTAGAGAGGGTATCTGTCTCCCTGATCTGAATTGGGAGCTGGTTCCACAGGAGAGGAGCCTGAAAGCTGAAGGCTCTGCCTCCCATTCTACTCTTACAAACCCTAGGAACTACAAGTAAGCCCGCAGTCTGAGAGCGAAGCGCTCTAATGGGGTAATATGGTACTATGAGGTCCCTAAGATAAGATGGGACCTGATTATTCAAAACCTTATAAGTAAGAAGAAGAATTTTAAATTCTATTCTAGCATTAACAGGAAGCCAATGAAGGGAGGCCAACACGGGTGAGATATGCTCTCTCCTGCTAGTCCCCGTCAGTACTCTAGCTGCAGCATTCTGAACCAACTGAAGGCTTTTTAGGGAACTTTTAGGACAACCTGATAATAATGAATTACAATAGTCCAGCCTAGAGGAAACAAATGCATGAATTAGTTTTTCAGCATCACTCTGAGACAAGACCTTTCTGATTTTAGAGATATTGCGTAAATGCAAAAAGGCAGTCCTACATATTTGTTTAATATGCGCTTTGAATGACATATCCTGATCAAAAATAACTCCAAGATTTCTCACAGTATTACTAGAGATCAGGGAAATGCCATCCAGAGTAACGATCTGGTTAGACACCATGCTTCTAAGATTTGTGGGGCCAAGTACAATAACTTCAGTTTTATCTGAGTTTAAAAGCAGGAAATTAGAGGTCATCCATGTCTTTATGTCTGTAAGACAATCCTGCAGTTTAGCTAATTGGTGCGTATCCTCTGGCTTCATGGATAGATAAAGCTGGGTATCATCTGCGTAACAATGAAAATTTAAGCAATACCGTCTAATAATACTGCCCAAGGGAAGCATGTATAAAGTGAATAAAATTGGTCCTAGCACAGAACCTTGTGGAACTCCATAATTAACTTTAGTCTGTGAAGAAGATTCCCCATTTACATGAACAAACTGTAATCTATTAGACAAATATGATTCAAACCACCGCAGCGCAATGCCTTTAATACCTATGACATGCTCTAATCTCTGTAATAAAATTTTATGGTCAACAGTATCAAAAGCAGCACTGAGGTCCAACAGAACAAGCACAGAGATAAGTCCACTGTCCGAAGCCATAAGAAGATCATTTGTAACCTTCACTAATGCTGTTTCTGTACTATGATGAATTCTAAAACCTGACTGAAACTCTTCAAATAGACCATTCCTCTGCAGGTGATCAGTTAGCTGTTTTACAACTACCCTCTCAAGAATCTTTGAGAGAAAAGGAAGGTTGGAGATTGGCCTATAATTAGCTAAGATAGCTGGGTCAAGTGATGGCTTTTTAAGTAATGGTTTAATTACTGCCACCTTAAAGGCCTGTGGTACATAACCAACTAACAAAGATAGATTGATCATATTTAAGATTGAAGCATTAAATAATGGTAGGACTTCCTTGAGCAGCCTGGCAGGAATGGGGTCTAATAAGCATGTTGATGGTTTGGATGAAGTAACTAATGAAAATAACTCAGACAGAACAATCGGAGAGAAAGAGTCTAACCAAATACCGGCATCACTGAAAGCAGCCAAAGATAACGATACATCTTTGGGATGGTTATGAGTAATTTTTTCTCTAATAGTCAAAATTTTGTTAGCAAAGAAAGTCATGAAGTCATTACTAGTTAAAGTTAATGGAATACTCAGCTCAATAGAGCTCTGACTCTTTGTCAGCCTGGCTACAGTGCTGAAAAGAAACCTGGGGTTGTTCTTATTTTCTTCAATTAGTGATGAGTAGAAAGATGTCCTAGCTTCACGAAGGGCTTTCTTATAGAGCAACAAACTCTTTTTCCAGGCTAAGTGAAGATCTTTTAAATTAGTGAGACGCCATTTCCTCTACAACTTACGGGTTATCTGCTTTAAGCTACGAGTTTGTGAGTTATATCACGGAGTCAGACACTTCTGATTTAAAGCTCTCTTTTTCAGAGGAGCTACAGCATCCAAAGTTGTCTTCAATGAGGATGTAAAACTATTGACAAGATACTCTAACTCCCTTACAGAGTTTAGGTAGCTACTCTGCTCTGTGTTGGTATATGACATTAGAGAACATAAAGAAGGAATCATATCCTTAAACCTAGTTACAGCGCTTTCTGAAAGACTTCTAGTGTAATGAAACTTATTCCTCACTGCAGGGTAGTCCATCAGGGTAAATGTAAATGTTATTAAAAAATGATCAGACAAAAGGGAGTCTTCAGGGAATACTGTTAAGTCTTCTATTTCCATACCATAAGTCAGAACAAGATCTAAAATATGATTAAAGTGGTGGGTGGACTCATTTACTTTTTGAGCAAAGCCGATAGAGTCTAATAATAGATTAAATGCAGTGTTGAGGCTGTCATTCTCAGCATCTGTGTGGATGTTAAAATTGCCCACTATAATTATCTTATCTGAGCTAAGCACTAAGTCAGACAAAAGGTCTGAAAATTCACAGAGAAACTCACAGTAACGACCAGGTGGACGATAGATAATAACAAATAAAACTGTTTTTTGGGACTTCCAATTTGGATGGACAAGACTAAGATACAAGCTTTCAAATGAATTAAAGCTCTGTCTAGGTTTTTGATTAATTAATAAGCTGGAATGGAAGATTGCTGCTAATCCTCCGCCACGGCCCGTGCTACGAGCATTCTGACAGTTAGTGTGACTCGGGGGTGTTGACTCATTTAAACTAACATATTCATCCTGCTGTAACCAGGTTTCTGTTAGGCAGAATAAATCAATACGTTGATCAATTATTATATCATTTACCAACAGGGACTTAGAAGAAAGAGACCTAATGTTTAATAGACCACATTTAACTGTTTTAGTCTGTGGTGCAATTGAAGGTGCTATATTATTTTTTCTTTTTGAATTTTTATGCTTAAATAGATTTTTGCTAGTTATTGGTGGTCTGGGAGCAGGCACCGTCTCTACGGGGATGGGGTAATAGGGGGATGGCAGGGGGAGAGAAGCTGCAGAGAGGTGTATAAGACCACAGCTCTGCCTCCTGGTCCCAACGCTAGACAGTCACAGTTTGGAGGATCCCAAAAAATTGGCCAGATTTCTAGAAATGAGAGCTGCTCCCTCTAAAGTGGGATGGATGCCGTCTCTCCTAACAAGACCATGTTTTCCCCAGAAGCTTTGCCAATTATCAATGAAGCCCACCTCATTTTTTGGACACCACTCAGACAGCCAGCAATTCAAGGAGAACATGCGGCTAAACATGTCACTCCCGGTCTGATTGGGGAGGGGCCCAGAGAAAACAACAGAGTCCGACATTGTTTTTGCAAAGTTACACACCGATTCAATGTTAATTTTAGTGACCTCCGATTGGCGTAACCGAGTGTCATTACTGCCGACGTGAATTACAATCTTACCAAATTTCCGCTTAGCCTTAGCCAGCAATTTCAAATGTCCTTCGATGTCGCCTGCTCTGGCCCCCGGAAGACAATTGACAATGGTTGCTGGTGTCGCTAACTTCACATTTCTCAAAACAGAGTCGCCAATAACCAGAGTTTGATCCTCGGCGAGTGTATCGTCGAGTGGGGAAAAACGGTTAGAGATGTGAACGGGTTGACGGTGTACACGGGGCTTCTGTTTAGGGCTACGCTTCCTCCTCACAGTCACCCAGTCAGCCTGCCTTCCCGACTGCACGGGGTCTGCCAGGGGGGAACTAACGGCGGCTAAGCTACCTTGGTCCGCACCGACTACAGGGGCCTGGCTAGCTGTAGAATTTTCCACGGTGCGGAGCCGAGCCTCCAATTCGCCCAGCCTGGCCTCCAAAGCTACGAATAAGCTGCACTTATTACATGTACCGTTACTGCTAAAAGAGGCCGAGGAATAACTAAACATTTCACACCCAGAGCAGAAAAGTACGGGAGAGACAGGAGAAGCCGCCATGCTAAAACGGCTAAGAGCTAGTAGCTACGCTAAGCTAGCGGATTCCCAAACAGGGAATCCGACACTAGACAGGCTGTGGAGCAGCACAGGTAACGCACAACAACAGTGCTAAAATAAAATAAAAATCCACTAGACAGGCTGTGGAGCAGCACAGGTAACGCACAACAACAGTGCTAAAAAATAAAATAAAATAAAAATAAAAATCCACTGGACAGGCTGTGGAGCAGCACAGGCAACGCACGACAACAGTGCTAAAACAAAATAAAAATCCACTAGACAGGCTGTGGAGCAGCACAGGTAACGCACGACAACAGTGCTAAAATAAAATAAAAATCCACTAGACAGGCTGTGGAGCAGCACAGGTAACGCACAACAACAGTGCTAAAAAATAAAATAAAATAAAAATAAAAATCCACTAGACAGGCTGTGGAGCAGCACAGGTAACGCACAACAACAGTGCTAAAAAATAAAATAAAATAAAAATAAAAATCCACTAGACAGGCTGTGGAGCAGCACAGGTAACGCACAACAACAGTGCTAAAAAATAAAATAAAAATAAAAATCCACTGGACAGGCTGTGGAGCAGCACAGGCAACGCACGACAACAGTGCTAAAACAAAATAAAAATCCACTAGACAGGCTGTGGAGCAGCACAGGTAACGCACGACAACAGTGCTAAAACAAAATAAAAATCCACTAGACAGGCTGTGGAGCAGCACAGGTAACGCACAACAACAGTGCTAAAACAAAATAAAAATCCACTAGACAGGCTGTGGAGCAGCACAGGTAACGCACAACAACAGTGCTAAAACAAAATAAAAATCCACTAGACAGGCTGTGGAGCAGCACAGGTAACGCACAACAACAGTGCTAAAACAAAATAAAAATCCACTAGACAGGCTGTGGAGCAGCACAGGTAACGCACAACAACAGTGCTAAAACAAAATAAAAATCCACTAGACAGGCTGTGGAGCAGCACAGGTAACGCACAACAACAGTGCTAAAACAAAATAAAAATCCACTAGACAGGCTGTGGAGCAGCACAGGTAACGCACAACAACAGTGCTAAAACAAAATAAAAATCCACTAGACAGGCTGTGGAGCAGCACAGGTAACGCACAACAACAGTGCTAAAACAAAATAAAAATCCACTAGACAGGCTGTGGAGCAGCACAGGCAACGCACAACAACAGTGCTAAAACAAAATAAAAATCCACTAGACAGGCTGTGGAGCAGCACAGGCAACGCACAACAACAGTGCTAAAACAAAATAAAAATCCACTGGACAGGCTGTGGAGCAGCACAGGCAACGCACGACAACAGTGCTAAAACAAAATAAAAATCCACTAGACAGGCTGTGTAGCAGCACAGGTAACGCACGACAACAGCGCTAAATAAAAATCCACTGGACAGGCTGTGGAGCAGCACAGGTAACGCACGACAACAGTGGTAAAAAATAAAATAAAAATCCACTGGACAGGCTGTGGAGCAGCACAGGTAACGCACGACAACAGTGCTAAAAAATAAAATAAAAATCCACTGGACAGGCTGTGGAGCAGCACAGGTAACGCACAACAACAGTGCTAAAAAATAAAATAAAATAAAAATAAAAATCCACTGGACAGGCTGTGGAGCAGCACAGGCAACGCACGACAACAGTGCTAAAACAAAATAAAAATCCACTGGACAGGCTGTGGAGCAGCACAGGTAACGCACGACAACAGCGCCCAAAAAAATAAAATAAAAATCAAAATCCACTGGACAGGCTGTGGAGCAGCACAGGTAACGCACGACAACAGTGGTAAAAAATAAAATAAAAATCCACTGGACAGGCTGTGGAACAGTACAGGTAACGCACGACAACAGTGCTAAAAAATAAAATAAAAATCCACTGAACAGGCTGTGGAGCAGCACAGGTAACACACGACAACAGTGCTAAAATAAAATAAAAATCCACTGAACAGGCTGTGGAGCAGCACAGGTAACGCACGACAACAGTGGTAAAAAATAAAATAAAAATCCACTGGACAGGCTGTGGAACAGTACAGGTAACGCACGACAACAGTGCTAAAAAATAAAATAAAAATCCACTGGACAGGCTGTGGAGCAGCACAGGTAACACACGACAACAGTGCTAAAATAAAATAAAAATCCACTGAACAGGCTGTGGAGCAGCACAGGTAACACACGACAACAGTGCTAAAATAAAATAAAAATCCACTGAACAGGCTGTGGAGCAGCACAGGTAACACACGACAACAGTGCTAAAATAAAATAAAAATCCACTGGACAGGCTGTGGAGCAGCACAGGTAACACACAACAACAGTGCTAAAATAAAATAAAAATCCACTGAACAGGCTGTGGAGCAGCACAGGTAACACACGACAACAGTGCTAAAATAAAATAAAATCCACTGAACAGGCTGTGGAGCAGCACAGGTAACACACGACAACAGTGCTAAAAATAAATAAAAATCCACTGGACAGGCTGTGGAGCAGCACAGGTAACACACGACAACAGTGCTAAAAATAAAATAAAAATCCACTGGACATATATATATATATATATATATATATATATATATATATATATATATATATATATATATATATATATATATATATATATATATATGCACATTGTCATTATTGGATGATGTGAGTAGAATGTTGAGGAAAAATGAATTTCATCCATTCTGGAATAAGGCTGGAACATCAAATGTGGAAAAAGTGAAGCGCTGTGAATAATTTCTGGATGCAGTGTATACTCTGGGAAAACACAGTAAGCTGAAAACACAAAAGTTAATATATAAATTGCCCAACCCACTTCATTTAAAATTTTTTTTTTAATTGTGTAAATTTCTTTAAAAGTCCGGTGATGTGACCACACAGCGGATACTTTTGACTGAGGCTGTAGTTTAATTTGGGCTTTTACTTGGAGCGGATCATTTTAATTTTTGATTCACCTATTGATTATTTCTATGATGATGACCCTTCTGGAAAATGCTAAAGAGTAGTAGTAATAATGATATTTAACTTCTTATACATACCGGTAGCACCTTCATCACAGAGGATCCCAGGAGACTCGAGGAGACGTCTTATAATAATAAATCTTTTCACCAAGTAATAGACTACGATCCAGATGTATTCCCTTGTCTGCCAACTAACCAAAACCAGTTTATTGCAAATTTAGCTGGTTTAAATCACATTTAGACCAATTTACTAGTTGATTTAGAGCTGTTTGAATCCAGTGCAGAAGAGCTGAAATCCTATAAAATCCACTTATAATGATTTAATAAAAATACTTGAGCAGAGTCTGCTTCAGAACAGTGTATATTCTGTAATTTAACCTGATGTTTAGATTATAGCCATTTAGAGGCAGCAAAACATATGAAGTGATCTGGTTTAAATCACATTAAAGGAATCTGAAACTGTTCCAAAGCATTGTAAACCACCTTGGTGTGAACACTTTAAAATTAGCTTATCTCAGCATTGGAAAATGAAGCAGACTCATGCTTATTTAGGGTCTGCTCCTTTCTCTGCCCCTGACCAAGGCAGCATCTCTACATCTGGAGTTGGTCAAAGGGAGCTGGACTGTGGCTGCCCACTGCTCCTAGGGGGTGGCTTGTGTTTAACTGTAATTAGGATGGTTAAATGCAGAGATCAGATTCCGTTTAATCTATGTACAATGACAATAAATATTATTATTATTATTAATATTATCTCAAATGACTCATTTTCTTTTTAAATAAGGTACCTGATTAAACAGTTGATGAATGGTTGCAGATTGTTTTGAGTAATTTGGAATTTACTGAATTATTTTCATTTTTTTAAATATTTATAAGTAAAGTTTAGTTTCCTTGAAGATTTTCTATTTTGAAATTGTGCTGCACATCATAAAAACTGCATTTTCAATTCCTGCAAATAAATCGTCCAAGGTGTGTGTGTGTGTGTGTGTGTGTGTGTCAAATTGTAGTTGCATTAACAATCTGAATGTATTTTTGTGCTCTTTTATCTTGCATTTTATTTGTGGTTTTAATGTGCCAGAACAGGGGTTTAAGGTCTTTACAGGTGGTCGGTTGTTCGTGCTCTGCCCACAGTCAGTTTGTGCTGGAGGACTGTAGTAGAAGAAGAAGAGGCTTTCCCAGGATAAATTGCACTTATCTCCTCCGTGTTCAGCTCTAAATTAACCTCCGTTTTCTCCTGACCTGGCCGTGTGCTTGGCAGGAGGTAGGAGAAGAAGGTTATCCAGCCTAATCCCTTCTTTATCCTCTTCTTCTCTGTTCTGGTTGGGTTGGGTCTCTATATCTGGGCTTGCTCTTGTGGATGTGTTCTTATCCCAAAGTATCTTCCAGCAAAGTGTTTGTAGGGTTTCGTTTCTTCATCTTTGTTTTGGGTCTCTCTTCTACGGCCATCAGGGAGTCTTCTTCTTCTGTTCATGTCTTCAGTTTCATGTATGCTTGTTTTGCTTTGATTATCCGGTCCACCTGTTGGTAATTGTCGAGACCCTCCTCCCTGCTGATTAGTTTTGCTCTACAGAGAGGGATTTAACTCAGTTTGTGCAAACACAATCAGTCAGTCCATGTAATTACTTCCGCCAAGAAGGTAATGTTTTCACCGGCGTTTCTGTTCTTCTGTTAGCAGGATAACTCAAAAAGTACTAAGTGGATTTCAATTAATACATTCTGACCCCCCCCCCCCCTTTTTTTCATAAAAGCAGCACTACCACATCATCTATCTGCAGTTGAATTTCAATATTTATTGCAGAATGTAGATTATAAAACTAAATAATTTATTTAACAAATACTCATCCTCTGTGTTTATCACCTTTTGTCTGTGGAACTATTTAATAAATACAGGTTAGAATTTACACAGTGTCCATTTTGAAAATAAAAAGCATAAGAATCTCACAAAATGACATTCAGTGCAAGGCAGTGTTCATCCCATTTCGACTTTTTACTTGGCTGTGCTGGAATCAGAGCAGTTTTGTTAGTCCAACATAAATGAGATTATTGTAGCACTTCATGTTTGAGTACGGTTGTGACTTTAGGAGCCATTGGACATGAATACTAATTATTAGACTCATCAGTAATGAAAATAAGCATTTATTGGATCTTTGTTCGAAGGAAATGGGGGCTAAAATGTCCACATTTTAGCTGAGATCCATGTCTGTTTGTAGTTCTCATAAATCCTTTTCATTCCTTTGGAAAATCATAAGAGAATCATTAGCTGCTTTTTTTTTTTATATAAATATACTGTATATTTGAATTGTCATGGATTTCACTTTGTAAGAAAGGTATACCTCCTTTTTCTCTCTTTTGGTTGTGTGTTGATAAATCTTACATTTTCAATATTTTATTTTTTATGAACTTGTCACTCATACTCAGTTCGGATCAGTCGGTCAGAGTCCTGAGATAGAAAGTATTCCTGTGTACAGTCTGTCATTTGGAGCATTTTATTACACACATTAAAAAATATATAATTAGTGCTGTCAGTGGATTTTAAAAATTAATTCAGTTAATCACGTCTACTCTGATTAATCATGATTAATCGCACATTTCCAGTGGACTTAATAAAGTCTATAGTCTGTCTATGTGTCTAATGGATAACTATCATTGATAAGGTGCACTGTTGTGGTTGCTTACTACTGTCCAGTGGTCTCGTGTCAGTGCAGTAAATGTAGTTTTGGCCAGCTGCTCCATTGTTGTTGTCTTTTCATTTTTATACATTCATGAATTCTTGTGAGAACAGTTCCCTGGAAGGTGTTCTATGTGTGGGTCACCTGTGGCTGTCTGTATGACATCCCAAAACCCCTCATCTTCAACTATGTTGATTGTTCGGCAGTCTCTAGCAACCTATATAGCAATTGCATTATTTAAACTAGTTGTCTTTTGTTGACGAGTCCAAGTCTGTTGCAATCTGCCAGTGTAGCTTGATGATGCCACATTGTTGTTTTCATTTTTGCTAACATTAGTGAAGATATACTTTTCCTGAGATGGTACTTTAGACTTGTGCTTTCACCGCAATACAGTTGTGCTCAAAAGTTTGCATTCCCTGGCAGAATTTCAGATTTTTTTTTTTTTTTTTTTGGCCATTTTTCAGATAATCTGAATAACACTTTTTTTTTTTCCACTCATGGTTAGTCATTATGTGAAGTCATTTATTGTCAAACAACTGCCTAGGTTTGATGTTTTGGTGAAAGAAAATCCTCCTCTATATCACTTCACCATTTTTTGTTTTGAAATTCTAGGTGGTTCAGAATGTTCATATTGTATAAAATGAAATACATTTAATTGTAATGTAAACATATATAATTCACATAACATAAAAATTTACATTTATTTTCGGTTTGTAGTTTTTTTTGTGTGTGCAGGTTAATTTATGATCCTTTGAAGGAAAGAATTTGTTTGCATCCCAACAAGCGTGTTGTTTTGAAGTTACATGTATCTTTGTCAGTTTCATTTTCAAAACCTAGGCTTCTTGAAGCCACTATGGTGAAATATGGTGGTATATTTTGGGGAGCAGCAAATCCTAATGCCCCTGAGGGCAGCAAAGTGCCCATATGCCTTTGTAATAAGACAGTTTGAGCTTTTGCAGTAGTGTCTCACTTTGAGGAAGGCAACATGTGTTGGCTACTGGTCTGTATCCTTTCACAAGTGCCTTTGGGCATGCCATATGTGCTACAGCGAGCACTGCAATATGCGGTAGTCCTCTTGTCTGTGATGTAGCTTGTAAAGAAGCACTTACTGCATGAAGTCTTGATTGCACTTACTCAGTTAGGGAAGAATGAGACTGGACTTCCGAGTACATCCTGATTCTGACGGCTTGTCTTTTTCACAATCAATGCAGAGTGTAAAATATACATGTAAATACCACATTTCCTGCTTGAGTGTCCATTTATTAACCATAAAATACTAAAGCACAACAGCACATAGCTTTTTTTTATGGGTCTTGGAAATTGGAATGTATTTCAGTGTCTGCAGTGCCTTACAAAACTGAATGTGTCTTGGGCTTAATTTACACCAGTCTTCTAGAAATACAAACCGTATAGTAATGTATGGTAAATCTGTCTGTAGGAGGCAGTTCTCAAAAACTAACCGTGTATGAAGGAGATCGGTGAGGAAAGCCACCAAGATACCCAGACGACACTGAAAGAGTCATAGGCTTCTGTGGCTGTAATTGGAGACATTGTGCATCATGTAACTTTTGAATTATGCATCACCACTTATACAGCTTCATGATGGAGTGGCATAGAGGAGGATTTTCTTATTTCACTTACAGTGTGCCAGAAGGCACATTGCACATATCTAGGCTTACACTCCTGGGCAGGGTGAGGAGCTCTAGTATCCTGGAGGGACTCTGAATAGAGCTACTACTTCTTCACATCGAAAAGGAGCCAGTTGAAGTGGTTTGAGCATCTGGTGAGGATACTCCCTTGTCATCTCCCTAAGGAGGTCTTCCAGGCACGTCCAACTGGGAGGAGGCCCCGAGGAAGACCCAGGACACGCTGGAGAGATTATATTTCCCAGATGGCTTGGGAACACCTTGGGATTCCCCAGGAAGAGTTTCAGGACTTGGCCGAGGATAGGGAAGTGTGAGCTGCTTGTTTTTCAGTCTGTTGATCCTGCGCTTGGGAAGGAGCAGTCTGTGGCTGAAGAGGCTTCTCTGGTTGCTGATGATGGTGTGCAGAGGGTGACTGGCATCCTCCATAATGTCCAGCAGTTTTTCCAGTGTTCTCTTCTCTGCCACCGTCACCAGAGATTCCAGCTTCATGCCAACCACAGAGCCAGTCCGCCTGATCAGTTTGTCCAGCCTCGATGTGTCCTTCTTGGATGTGCTGTCCCCACAGCACCAGAGACCTCCCCCAGTCAAAATGCATAGAACACTGCCATATACTGGATGGGAGTGTAAATAGTGACCAACATATTTGTGAATTGCAAATGCAGTTTTGCAGTCAGAAAGTCTCAGTATTGCATAACTGAGCAATGCGATGAATGCGTGTAATTGGTGATCCACAAATGCTGAATCACACTTCACAAACAGAATTTTCAGTTTTACAAATGCCTTATTTTACAAATGAAAAAATGATATATTTACAAATACATCTCTATTTGTAAAAACCAACACACAAGTTACAAATCAGAAATTTGTGTTTGTGAATCACAAAACGTGCAAATCAAGGACTATATGTAGATCATCCTCTGTGCTTTTGCAGTTATTGAGATAAATTTAAATCCATAAATAAGTGTCTTTTCACTTAAAGTTTTGCATGTACAGGCTGTCTTTAAAGCAGACACACCGTCGATTGCTGATGCAATGCATTATGGGAGTTCTGGGTTTGTTTATTATTATTGTAGTACATGTTAGTTTAGCAGTGTTGTTAGTGTTATAGATTTGTTGTGTTTTTATAGTTGAAGTAGTGTAGTTAGTTTGGTGAAGAGTTACATTGTGACCATGAGTGAAAAGTGCCTTGTGTTTGATGTCTTCTGCCACCGTCTGTGTTGGTGTGTGTGAAAAGTATATGACACTTCTTTGCAGGAGCCAGCAGCCGCCCCGCCCCCTTCTGCTGCTCACCTCCTCACAGCGGCCTGTCTGTTGCAAGACACACACCATACATGAACTAACGAATGATTTTAGGGTTTACAAATGTTTTTGACTGTTAAGCTTTACTCACTAAGCCAGCAAAAAAAGGTTAGTGGACTGAAAGTTAGCAGAAGCTAATTTGTCCGCTGATGGTTTTCAAATTTAGTTGAAAAGCTAATCTGCTAACAATAAAGCTAGCTTTGCTAATTATCAGTTAGTGGATTAGCGGAACTGTGAACACCGTTGGTACTACAACACCTACTGTCTGTACTGGTTTCTTGCCTTTTCTTCTTCTTTATGTCAACAAAACATTTCTTTTTGAACATAGTTTATTTTACCTACAAACCTGTCACCTTCCAATTTTACATATGTTTAAATGTGGTAAAATTGTGTACCAAAATGAGGAACAGAGGGGAAACATTGCAGCATTTTGCCAAGTCTGCCGAATAATGTGACACAAGAATTCTGTTTCATGTCAGCATATTGTGTTTGGGACAGATTTGTCCCAAAAATCATGAATCCAAAATAAGGTTAGCTGTGTTGCCAAAATTTTTAGTTTTGCTGCAAAGCAGAAAGAGGCTGTTGTAATGGTCATGTCTATCTTGTGCACATCAGGAACATAATTGTGGCAGAATAAAGATAATGAGAATTTCATTAATGACAATACATGCTTTAATTAGACTTTTGTAACCTAAATATTTGTTCTTCATTTGTGCGTGTTTGCATGTCAAATTCTGCCTGTTTGGAACTGTAGTTGATAATTAAGATTTTGATGAGATAACTTATTATTGTGTTGGAATTTCTACATGAAGGTAAAAGGTGGTACCTTGGACCTGTTGCTGCTTATATTTAATTGATACTAGTGTGTCTACCCTCATCACTATGTGATGGAAAACTGCACCTTGATTTAAGTTGACGTGGTATGTTAAGAGCCAGTGGAAAGGTTTATAGAAGGGGGTGATATCATGTTTCAGTAGGCCACTGAATTTTTTTTTTAGGGCAAGATATATTGTCCAAACGGACAAAAATTATGCTTTTTATCCAAAGATCCCTTCGGACGGAAAATTACAGCCCTTTTTAAGGTAGGTGTTAAAGGGGCCAAAACAGTGACATAGTCAAAATGTGGATTTTGACCTTTGAATATCTTTGTGTGCCCTCAGTAAGCCTCATTGATCTTATGGTATATGAATTTGTGGATGGAGTTTTCCCATTTAGCGTTATATTTTTCAAGGCTAACTGAGGGCGCCGCCTATAGGTGGTGCTTCAAGTCACAACCTTTGGCATTTTGGGCTACATTTGGGACCCTCCCAGGGCCTGTGCCGTGAATAAGCTTTGCTCATTTATGCATATTTGGATACACTGGGACAAATTCTTTCCAAATTTGCATAAATGGCGGTGGCTAAGTTAGGGCACTTTTGCATAGGTGGTGCTCTTTATGTTAAGAACGCGATATTTGGCTATTTTCATTTGCCCATATCTTGGTGCCCCCCCTATGGATTTCAGTGAAACTTATTTTATTATGTCCCTCTGTATCTTTGCTATTCATGATAAAGATATCAAAGGCGTTTTGCCTCGAGGGCGCACAAAGATATTCAAAGTTCAAAATCCACATTTGACTATATCACTGTTTTGGCCCCTTTAACACCTACCCTAAAAAGGGCCATCATTTTCCTCATGAAGGGATTTTTGGATAAAAAATGTAATTTTTGTCAGTTTGGACAATACATCTTCCCCTAAACAAAATCTTCAGTGGCCTACTGAAACATGATATATCACCACCCATTTGAAAGTTACAGATTTTGGCTCTTAAAATGAAAGAGAACATAGTGTTAGGTTGGACTCTACACCTGGATTTGTCGGTGTTACTGTATCCAAATACGACCCCAACTGTTCCCTCTGTGGGGAGTAAGGAAGTGGTAGAATCTCCTGTTAAGTCATGGGGAAACCCCAACAACAAAACCCAACATATGTTCAGATTGTTCATGAGTCTTATGTGGCTAGAAGTTTGAAATTAGTTCTATTTTATGGCAGACACAAAAAACAGACTATGCAGCATGGTAATAGCTCAGCTTAATGTAAATTACATACCTTAATACAAATTTGTCACTTTGATGTGGAGAAAGTTTATGGTTGTATTACTACGTACATTCATGCTGCACCACTTAGGAGGGAACAGTGTGTGATCAGGCTTGTATTCTTGTCCAACTGGGATTAAACTCTGGAAATGACCCAAAACATGCTGGAGAGATTTATACTATATCGCGGAACCACTGGACACAGATCCACTACACGGTCTGGCCAGCGATCAGCGCTGACAGCCACAATCAAGAGGCAGTAGACCTAAGGCTAAAGGTGCTCTCAGTAAATTGTCAATCATAAGGTGTTGGCAGTGTTACAGTATGGATGAATAGACTGCAAATCCTTCCATGTAATTAACTCAGCGGCGTGTGTGCTGTGCTGAAGATGCCTGGCAGCCATGGTGCTGTGTGTGCTCATTGTTCAACCACTGGAATTAGATTCCCTACAGAGATTGGCTCTAAAACACTCCTGCAACTGAACTCTTCTGCTCCTTTCTGTCCCCAAATACCGTGTATTTAGTCCTGTAAAGCACATGAGGTTTTGACAGTGGTTGTTGTTCCAGGTTGACATGATCGTGGTCTGGCATTGACCTTTGCCTGGATTATTCTGCGTTGGGTTTCCAGTAGGAGAAAAGGGTTAATCTTCATGTTTGGCAGATTTGTGTCTCACTGGATTAAGTGCGGCTTGTACTGTTGGACACTCCTCTGCTAATCTCTGGTGTCTCTTCTCTGCTAGCTATCAGGGCTGCACTGGCTGACTCATTTATATCCTGGCTGAAAAACTGAAATACCAGCTCATCCAGCAATGACTTACTGTTTGACTTGCTCGATGACTGCGGGGATGCATGATGCATTGTGTGTCAGCCAAAAATACCCAAATACTTGATTTGGTGAGGACTTCACCCCTGGAGGTTGTGTTTTATAACATGAATGCTATTTTTTAGAGGCTGACCGATATATTGTTTGGCTGATATTGGCCGTCATTCAGTATCTGAGTTATTTTTTCCTACATGAAAACTTACATTTTACTGAATACACAACACAGAAAAAGACTGTTGGCTATTGTAGATTGTGTCATTACATAGTTTTTCAAGCAGAGAGCACTTAACGGCTTTCTTCACAATGCTGTCAAGCATGGCTGGGACCCCCATCATCCTTTGGTCTCATTAACTACAAGAGACAGAGGCCACCAGCTAGGTGGGGCCAAACTAGACAAGAAGCCTGTTTCATGCAAATGCTGAATGAAGCAACACAGGACTACCAATCTGAGTGAAGACAGCATGACATATGTATGTTGGTTTATTGTTGGTTGTATGTACAGTATAGCTTTTTAATATGACGTTCATGTTTAAGCTGTAACACATCAGGCCTCAATTACATTTCTTTGTCATAAAGGTTTGATAATGAAATGTTAGGAATTATTCCTAACAAAATGTAACCAAGTATGATTTAATGATGATAGTGTCAAGAAATATCCACTGCTGACTTCCAGACTAAACATAGCTTTCTTGTGGCCTGATACTGCCATATTTTGTAGGATTTTAAAGTCCTTCTCTGTGACTCCTCATAGTCACCACACATTAATCAAAAGCTAAACTGAATTGAAACCAAAAATGACCACAAAATAACTAGGAAATCAAATTAAAACCTAAGGAAAAAAAGGCAAAGCTAATAACTGTAGTTTGTACAGTATTTTCTGCTAGCTGTTGTCCTCCCCAGGTTTGCAGACAGGGGGCATTAAAGTCTTGCTTTCACATAGCAGTCCGGGTCTGTGTGCCGCTGTGCAGAATGCTATTTTGTGCTTTTCCACATTCAGATTTAGGGATGGGTACCAAAATAACCGACCTGTTCCATACCGCTCCCTTCGCCTGGGATACTAAAATAGTGAAACCATTACAAAAGGGGTATGCTAACCCACTGCTCACCATTGATTAGCTCAGCAGCTAAAGCTACAGTCCTCATCAACCATTGATACAGTTCCAACTTTACTGTTTCAAATATTAAAACCATTCACACACTGAGTAAATTATTAAAGTGTTAAGTTTACCTGTTATGTTGTTTCATTCTGATTTGTCATCACAGCCTGACGAAAATTGTTATCCACACAAAGTCCCTCAGTGTTTTTCTGCTCTGTGTGTGTTTCTCATCCTGAATTAGGGGATGCCAGTGCTTTGTCCCACCAAGAAGAAAAAATTACTCATTATAAAAGTTGAAGCATCACAGTGCGCCATTTATTCACCCCAGCCATGTGTCATCTCTTCAGCATTCTGCTCATGATGAAAATAAATCACAATTAATGATCCACCAAGAAAAATAAAAAGTTAGATGGCACTGTGTGGACTCCACGTAGAGGTGGCGAGGCTGCGCAACAGCTTATACCCCCTCAATGACATGCATGTCAGTGTTTACATAGCAGCCTACCAAACAAAGGGTACTCCTGGCAGTGGAAGCACAAGCCAAGCCAGACTTAACCATACCATGCTGTGCCGTACCGACCCGGACCACTTGGTAGAAACAAGGCTTAAGACAGGGATAACTGCAGGAGGAGGTCCAGGAGCAGTAGTGACCCGTCTGTATCGATTTGGATATGGAGGATATCAGTTGTTAGGGGGTGGAGGAAACGATGCAAGAGCTGGGCGTTAAATTGCTTCACCTCAGGGAGCTTTGGTGGATGCTGCTGCTGTGCAAACCATTTCATTACCAGAAGACACTCATTTGTAGGGATGGGTATTGATAAGATTTTATCGATCGATGCCATTATCGATCCGATTCCTTATTGATTCCCTTATCGATACCTCTTGTGAATTTTGTACTAAAAGTAGGCTTTACAGGTTTTCTATGTATTTCATTGAGTCTTAAAGTAAATAAATATGAAATTGGTCACTGTATCCTTGATCTCTGGACATAAATAAAAATAAACAAAATGGTGTTTCGCTTTGAAGTTATTAATTCCGACTGGACTCTATCGTTCTAACTTGACTCGTCAGAGAGCCGCGCAACGTTTGGAGCTGTGTGAACAGAACGGAGGATGATTCTCGTTTCGTTCTCGCAACAAGACAGGAGTCCCAGTTAGTAACTTTAATCCGCGCAAAAGTGACTCATTCAGGGATGAAAGTGGTGAAAAACAAAAAAAGCTGAAACCCAAAATTACCCCCCAATACCACCTGCACGAAAATGTTTCAATTCTAGAGGCTCTGAAATGAAATCTGGGACTATTCCAGACAATCAATCAATCAATAAATTTTTTTATATAGCGCCAAATCACAACAAACAGTTGCCCCAAGGCGCTTTATATTGTAAGGCAAGGCCATACAATAATTATGTAAAACCCCAACGGTCAAAACGACCCCCTGTGAGCAAGCACTTGGCTACAGTGGGAAGGAAAAACTCCCTTTTAACAGGAAGAAACCTCCAGCAGAACCAGGCTCAGGGAGGGGCAGTCTTCTGCTGGGACTGGTTGGGGCTGAGGATAAACTGCAGTGAGTGCAGCATCCATTTAGGTGAGAAAAAACCCAACTTTCCTTATTCTAATTTATTCCAGTAGTATTCTGCTCTTACTAGGATGCAGCAGTTTTCTAGCTTGGCAGATAGTTCTGGAGGAAATCAGTGAAGGAATTAACACATTGAAAATATGGTTTGACCGAAACAGTCATTAAACTTAAATAAGACAGGGATGAAATGGAGGTGTAAGAGTCACTAGGTGTTCACAGGAAACACTTATTTATTTCTGTATTTATTTATTTATTTATTTATGTTAATTGTTATTTGCTTTTATATTTTCTGTGTTTCTGTATTTTATATTTTCTGTGTTTCTATTCAGGTTCTTTTTGTCTCTTTCTCTAAAATTGTATATAATATATAATATAAGTATATATTGTATATAATAATCATTAGATTATTAATATATAAACAAAAATAAATTAAAAAAATATTATAATTTGAAAACAAATGCACCCGAACGTGATGACAGCTGCAACTGCTTAATGCTAACTTTTAACATTGAAAATGCCATAGACATGCTAACGCGTTAGCATCGCTCCCGTTTTTAAGTTATAAAATACATCTATCAACTGTTTCAGAAGACTATAACAGGTCGGTTTAACATAGAAAAGGTAAATAATACTCACAGACGTATGCTCTTTAGGGTTTTAGCAGGGGAAAATTAAGTGAAAGAAAGAATAAACGAAGCAATAGATCGAAGCATTGCTTCAATCTGCGAACCACTGCTTTGATTGGTTCAAGGTTCAAAGCAAAGCCACCCTGCAGAAACGTTGATTACGGACCTGCTGCAGGGTCTGTAATCATTGTAGAGAAATGATCATTTTCCTGACAAACACCCCCCAAAACAACGGACACTCTGAAGGATCGATAACAGAATCGTTAAGGACAAAGCTTATTGATGTCGGTGGATCGAATTATTTCTTAATACCCGAAAGGAACCGGTTCTCGATACCCATCCCTACTCATTTGTGTCGAATATTGAGTCTGACATCTAATATTGCACCATGCTCAAGTGCATGCCTTTCTTCGACAGAATGACAGATGGCCCTCTGATAGGTATAATTCATTACACCCAGAACACACCCATGATGAACTCAGACTAAATCCAGCCCCTTCACACCCTGTGTCTTATTTTATGCTCTGAGTGTTAATAGCAAAGTGGAGGTGGACATGCCAAAAATGGATTTAAGCTATGCACTTTAGACCGATTGTAAAGACAGGATCCTTTAAGTTGTTCATACATACACATACATAATAGACCCATCTTTCTGCAGTAGCAGGTTCCATATTTAACAACAACACAACAGTGAATCCAAGCAGCCAGCTTGTTGTGTTCCTGAACCACCTGCTCTTGACGTGAGGTTCCTTTGAACACATTTGAGTATGTTTAAAAGATTTCTTTATAAAAGTCCGCTGTGTAGAAACTCTTATGCTGAGAATCCCTGTGTTGATTTAACAATTTACAACAGCTCCCACTCCCTGTTTGACATTATATGTGAGTCAATGATTAGCAGAAACCGCTCCGTGCTGTAGTGGAAGTTTGACTGTGATTGTGTGTGGTAGGGCTGCTCGTGTGTAGGTGTAGTTTGGCTCCAAAACGTACTTGACAGACTCCTAATTTGATAAAGCAGTGTATATTGTGAAAAAAGTTTCTTGATTTATTTATGCACCTGGTAATGATTGTGTTCCTGCAGCAGTGTGCAAATACAACAAACTAGCATTTCTCCAGTCTATCTGCAAGACACGATCTGGGAACAAGGAAAGCTGCTCCAGCATATGCTGTATTTTTAAAGATCAGAATTCTTTAAAATAAAGCTTGGTGTTATAATTGAACTTTGATGCAGCTTTGTATAGACTTTTTAAAGGTCAGTTTTTAAAAATGTCTATAAAGTTATTTCCTTTCAAATGCAAACTCTGAGTACTGGTCGGTACCCTGAATTTTGCAAATCAAACTAGTATTGGGAGAAAAAAATTAGATTGGTGCGTCCTGAAATTCAGTAGTTTTATTTTAATCTTGGTTGGACTGACATATATTGAGGTCATTTTAGGTTTTGGCTCAGTTTGTCAGTCATGTTTAACCCTCTAGGTTTGAAAGGTAATTTCTCGATTTTTACCATACTTTCAGCAATTTCCATTTTAAGATGAATTCTTTTAGTATAATGCCCAAGTGATGCATATCAGAATATTCAGAACAATCTCATCTTCCAGAGCATGTGACACATACAGTGAGGAAAATAAGTATTTGAACACCCTGCGATTTTGCAAGTTCTCCCACTTTAAAATCATGGAGGGGTCTGAAATTTTCATCTCAGGTGCATGTCCACTGTGAGAGACATAATCAAAAAAAAAAAAAAAAATCACAATGTATGATTTTTTTCAATTAATTTATTTGTATGTTACTGCTGCAAATAAGTCTTTGAACACCTGTGAAAATCAGTGTTAATATTTGGTACAGTAGCCTTTGTTTGCAATTAGAGGTCAAACATTTCCTTTAGTTTTTCACCAGGTTTTCACACACTGCAGCAGGGATTTTGGTCCACTCCTCCATACAGATCTTCTCTAGATCTTTCAGGTTTGGAGTTTCAGCTCCCTCCAAAGATTTTCTATTGAGTTCAGGTCTGGAGACTGGCCAGGCCACTCCAGGACCTTGAAATGCTTCTTGTGGAGCCCCTCCTTAGCTGCCCTGGCTGTGTGTTTGGGGTCATTGTCATGCTGGAAGACCCAGCCAAGACCCGTCTTCAATGCTCTTACTGAAGGAAGGAGGTTGTTTGCCAAAATCTCATAATACATGACTGCATCCATCATCCCTTCACTACGGTGCAGTCGTCCTGTCCCCTTTGCAGAAGAGCAGCCCCAGAGTATGATGTTTCCACCCCCATGCTTCACGGTTGGGATGGTTTTCTTGGGGTTGTTCTCATCCTCTAAACATGGTAAGTGGAGTTGATTCCAAAAAGCTCTATTCTGGTCTCATCTGACCAGATGACTTTCTCCCATGCCTCCTCTGGATCATCCAGATGGTCACTGGTGAACTTCAAACAGGCCTGGACATGTGCTTGCTTGAGCAGGGGGACCTTGCTGCCCTGCAGGATTTTAAACCATGACAGCATTATGTGTTACTAATGTAATCTTTGTGACTGTGGTCCCAGCTCTCTTCAGGTCATTGACCAGGTCCTCCTGTGTAGTTCTGAGCTTTCTCAGAATCATCCTTACCCCACAAAGTGAGATCTTGCATGGAATCCCAGACCAAGGGAGATTGACACTCATCTTGTGTTTCTTCCACTTTCTAATAAATAATCATAACAGTTGTTGTCTTCTACCAAGCTGCTTGCCTGTTGTCCTGTAGTCCATCCCAGCCTTGTGCAGGTCTACAGTTTTGTCCCTGGTGTCCTTAGACAGCTCTTTGGTCTTGGCTATGGTGGACAGGTTGGAGTGTGATTGATTGAGTGTGTAAACAGGTGTCTTTTATACAGGTAACAAGTTCAAACAGGTGCAATTAATACAGGTAAAGAGTGCAGAACAAGAGGGCTTCTTAAAGAAAAATTAACAGGTCTGTGAGAGCCAGAATGCTTGCTGTTTGGTAGGTGATCAAATACTTATTTGCAGCAGTAGCATACAAATAAATTATTGAAAAAAATCATACAGGCAGGCTAGGTGGATTGAAAACTATAAATTGTCTGTAGGTGTGCGTACTGGTGTGAATGTGTTTGTCTATATGTGGCCCTGTGACAGATGTCCTGTCCAGGGTTTACCCCCCTCATGCCCCATCACTGCTGGTATAGACTCCATCCAGCCCACTGCGATCCAGTCTTGGATAAGCAGTTGAAGGTGTGTATGTGTGTTTTCAGGCTGACAGGACTGGTCTTTTAGCATTGAGCATTGTGTAGCCTGTGACTCCTCCACAGACTGATCCTGTGCTGTGACTGTAGCCTCTGGCAGGCAGAGACACACAGACCCATGTGACCTTATTTGCCATTAGGATTGGCTGTGAATCAGAGGTCTACAATGGGGATTGACACTGTTGTTTCAGGAAGTAATTGAATGAAGTCTTCAGGACATTGTCATTGATACATTAAATACAGTGAAAAACAGAGTTGGACATGCCGGCGTGTCCATGGGCGCCAGAGCCTTAACACCGTGTCAGCAATCTTTACGTGGTAACAGATCATTTAATCAGAAGTACATTGATATATGTTGGAGATGAAAGTCACTACAGAACACAAAATGGCAAAACGCAACAGAGAAATTTGGTCTTGAAAGACATTTGCTGTTCTCCACAAGTCAGAAAGCAGCAAATAATATGTATGCATGAATTATTAATTGTAAAGTGAAGATGATTTTATCAATATTCTCCATTTGCATTCTCCCTATGTTAAAAGGATGCATGTAGCTCATCGTCTGGGAGGTCAGGTCTGGCGGCTGTGCGATGGTCTAATGTGCTGCTGCATCCACCACAGTATGAAAGTGCCAAAGGTCCTGAATAAGAAATACTAAATCAGACCACTGGTCTAGCTCCACTTCCAAAAACAGCCATTTATCCGCCACAGCTAAGTGACACACAGCGTACCTTTTGGACTTTTCTAGTTGCTGCGGTCCTCAACACTGAAGCAGCTGTAAGCTGGATCATGGTCAAGGAAGCACTCTTTATGATTGTAGTGTCATAGGTGACCTTCCCACACACTGCAACTACCACACTTGATCTGAGTCTTCGTAAGCATCTGTTCATGCGACACAGTCATTCCAGCAGTACCCAATATAATAATAATAATTTATTAATTTATATTTCCAAATCACGAGTAATCGCCTCAAGGCGCTTCACAAGTATTTAAAAGCAGAATAAAATGAAATAAGATTAAAATACAATAAAAAATTTAACCATAAAAAATTAAAAGTAGTAAAATAAATAAAACATATAAAAAAAGACACACAATAAAATACTAATGATAAAACAGGGAGAAGAGATGTGTCTTCAACCTGGCTTTAAAAATCTCCACAGAGTCGGACTGTCATATTTGTGCAGGCAGATCATTCCACAGAGCTGGAGTGTGGTGATAAAAAGCTCTGTAACCCGCTGACCTTTTCTTCACCCTCGGGACACACAATAGCCCTGCACCCTGTGAACGCAGAGCCCTTGCCGGCACATAGGACTCAACCAGGCTGGCCAGATAGGGGGGCGCCAGTCTGTGAACAATTTTATAGGCCAATAATAATAATACCTTAAAATCCGATCTCAAGGAGACCGGAAGCCAGTGAAGGGATTCCAGAACCGGCGTAATATGATCAAACCTTCTGCTTCGCTTCAGAAGTCTGGCAGCAGCATTTTGAACCAGCTGAAGACCCCTGATGCTGGACTGTGGTAAACCAGAAAACAAAGCATTACAACAGTCCAATCTAGAAGAGACAAATGCATGAATCAGAGTCTCAGCATCAGCCATAGACAGGATGGGACAAATCTTTGCTATATTTCTTAAATGAAAGAAAGCAGTCCTCATAATGACCCTAATGTGGAGGTCAAAGGACAATGTAGGGTCAGAAATTTCCCCAAGGTTCCTCACTTTGTCAGTATGATGTATAACACATGAACCTAGGCTAAGCGCCAGCTGATCAAATTGATGCCGATGTCTTGCTGGACCAAGAACCATCATTTCAGTCTTATCAGAGTTCAAAAGTAGAAAGTTGCTAGACATCCAACTTCTCACTGCTGCGAGACAGTCCTGTAAAGATTTTATGTGGACAGGATTTCCGGCATATACAACTGAGTATCATCAGCATAGCAATGAAAAGCAACCCCAAAACACAGCAAAATGTTCCCAAGGGGTGCCATATACAGGGAAAAAAGCAGGGGACCCAGAACGGATCCATGCGGAACCCCGAACTTCATGCCCTTAAAGTCTGAGGTAGTGTCATTGCACAAAACACAGTGGGAACGACCAGACAAATAAGACGTCAGCCACGCAAGAGCACCCAAGGATCGTCAATGGCTAAAATTCACGATTATGTATCTAGGTGTTGCACTCAAAGGTAAAAAATAATCTATCCTCATTTAATGGTTTATGTACTTATTTATGTGGCCCAACATCTTGGGCAAACACCTGTGTTTTTTTTGTTGTTGTTTTTTTTATCTTATTAGTTAATTTTACTGCAGTATTTGTAACCTGACCCCCAGGGGCCTATGGACACCACAGATGAGTACGCCAGTAACAAATAAACCTCAACAAACTGGTTAAACAGTATCAAAAATAAACTACAATGACAAAATGTATTGACAGTATTTAATTGTAGAACAATATGCAGGTACTTTGCCAAAAAAAAGTCAACATTACTGAGAGGCTTTGAACTTGGAACGTATATTTGTGACATTGCTCTTTATTTGCTGAAACATCACTCACTCACTCATCTTCAACTGCTTACCCCAGTTAAGGGTCACAGGGGGCTGGAGCCTATCCCAGCAGGCATAGGGAGCAAGGCACAAGGCCACATATAGAAAAACAAACACATTCACAGCCGTCTCGCACCCCTACGGACAATTTAACGTTTCGAGAATCGATCCCATTACCTTCTTGCTGTGAGGCTACAGTGCTAACCACTAATCCACCATGCTGCCCTCACTACAACATGTAAAATGCAATTTTAACATAATATTTTAATCCAGACAGGTAATTTCATGTAATGTCTTTGAATACATATGAAACTGACACCCAACAGTATACTTACATCAGTTGTGATTCAACCTACTAAATAAGGGATGCGGACACTACCATTTTCCATGTTTTCCCATGGTGCAATTTAATTGTGCAAATTCCAATAGCAAACATATCGTACAACCTCATTATTGACACTTTTATGCTTAGCTTACTTTCAATAATATTTAAACTCAGATACTGCTGCTAGTCAGTGGAAGTACAGCTGCAAAGTGGTTTTGTCATAGAAACCCCAAGGCCTCATGTAGTCAGTGGTCACAATGTACAAATCTGTTCCCAACAAGCATGACGTACTAAAAACGTGGATGTAGTATGAATTGAAAATGCATGAAAATCTCCAAAATACATACCCATAACACCTTAATCTAGACAATGAATTTTGAAATTTGACTTGTAACACAATTACAAAGAGTTCTTAATTAAGGCAGTGTCGCTCATGGTAAGATCAAGTGGTAACTGTTGAGCATGCATTTTGAAATAAAATCTCTTTGATACATACTGTATGGGTGGGGGTTATAAAATTCATGATGTTTTTGGCTACGGACACTACATTCGATGTTCATACTGCATTATAACACAGGTGTACACTTTTTTCCACAAGTTATAGTGGAATGATTGATCACTTTCAAGTGTAAAAAAATGAGCAGTTGTTGGAACCCCGCAGTAAATACGAATAATGAAAATGGTAGCAGTTACGGGCACTACACACTTCATGCAGTATCTGACGTACATCCATATCTTGGACCTCCTGACTACTGTACATGCATTAATACAAGAAATACCACTTAAATTTATAACTTCCTTATAAATCTAATATATAAAAACCAACAAATGCCTCAGACGTATAAAACTCTCTTTTTTTTCTTTTTTTTTAATTGAGGTTTTCTGCCACCCAACTTGCAACATGAAACTTTCATAACAAAAATAATATTCCAATACGTTGTCAAGAAATCTTTATTGCTGCCTATGCATTATATAAATGAGTGACAGAAGATATGTATGTAAAAATAAAAAAAAACATGCAAATTTAATAAGCGTAATATTCACAAAACTATACATACCACTGAGTGCAACAAGAAACCCATAAATTTATGTAGTTTGGGCACAAATGAAACGCATGATTGGAACTGTGCATCCGATTAGAAAACAGTTTTCACGATCATTTCAAGCAAGCAGACATCCAACAACTAATCTCAATTGTATCACCTATGAAGTTAGTTTTTGCAATAACATGCAAATTTTGGAGCAGTACACATTAGTGAATGATAGCCGTCCAGGAAAACCTAGTGCCATAGACATCTAGTTGTCCGCTGAGGTCACTGGTTAAGAGTCCAGGGCCCATATCCATGAAGCAACTCAAAGCCCTCTCAAAGAGCTCCAAACTTCGCCTAAAATTTCCTGGCAAGAAATCTCAGCCTAATGCTGCGTTCACACCGGGCGCGATCAGACGCTACAAATTCGCGTGGGTCGCCAGGCGATGGACGCGCCTCCTTTGCCCAGTGTGTTGCTCTGCTTGGGTGGACTTTCGCTGCGAAAATTCGCCCCGGTGTGTCATCAAATAGGAGGAGCTTCCATTCTGCTCGCCGGCTCCGGTTGTCAGTCAAGCTAACATGACGGACCTTGATCACACAGAGCGAGTTGTTGTGAAAAGCTCCCAATACAGAGAGTATCATTATTTGCTGCAGGAGCTGTGTCTGGGTGACGGCCGCTTTCAGCGGTCCTTCCACCTCTGCGGGACCCAGTTTGAGGATCAACTGTCCCGTTCACATGCACACATGTAAACAATAAAAAAAAAAAAAAAAAAAAAAAAAAAAAAAAAGAAACTCCGCTGCTTGCTGCAGCTGGCTCTTCCCCCAAAAAACTCTGCTGTGTAGTTAATAAGTAAAATAATCTCCAGGACGATTCGCGCATGCGTGCACTTAAAATAAAAATAAAAAGAAACTCCGCTCCCTGCTGCTGTGGTGCTGCTGTTCGCTCCAAAAACTCTGTCATGATTGTGAAATAAAGGACAAAAGAGACATGTAAGTCCTGCTCACAGGCTGCTACCAGATACAGGACATGTTCACATCTTCAGTCAAACTCCAGACATCTCCACGTCACTACATATTCAGTCCCTGATTGGTCATTGCGGCGCAACGAGATGAAAAAGTTCAGATTTTTGAACTTGGGGAGGAGGGCAACACGACTTGACGCGACGCAATATTGCGCCACAAACGCGCAAAACGCTCAAAATCGCTTCTCGCATCACTTCACTCGCGTCCATCGCGTCGCGCTGCGCGGTTTGGCACCAAAATGCGTCCTTACATAGGGATTACATGGCAACCTGTGGCTGCAGTCGCTCGCGTCGCGCCCGGTGTGAACGCGGCATAAGAGTGAGCAAACAGGTGTCTGAGAGCAACTCTGAGCAAGGAGGGGACAAAAACTCCTATCTTTCTGAGGAGGCAGGGTTGACCCCATTGCTAGGGGTGATGCAGCCTTCTAAGAGTTGTGATTGGTTGTCACGGAAAGGGGAGGAGAATTTAAAAAAAACAAATGTGCTCCGCCCCTAGTCATGAATGGACAGTGACTTTGACCATATAACCTGAACTGCATTAAGGTGTAATCGTGAGGATAACTTTATTGATGATGAAACTCGGCAAAATTAGATGAATTGTTACAGTTTGAAAATGTTTGAACGTACCTCATTCACATGCTGAATATCTATATATTAAAAGTATGCGTGTATGTTTATTTAGTACGTTCATTGTGTGTACATAATATAATTGTAAATGTTAAAAATACATGCATGACACAAGAAAGTGAAAACACTTGTTTCCATTGTAGTCCATTTAAAAAATCAAATGACAAAATAGATGTAATAATAAAAGAAAATAATATTAATAATACAGATAATAATGTTAATACTACTACCGCTGCTAATAATAATAATAATAAAAATAATGATAATATTAACAGTGTGGGGCAGCACAGTGGCTTAGTGGTTAGCACTGTTGCCTCACAGCGAGAAGGTTGTGGGTTCAATTCCCGTGGCCTTTCTGTGTGGAGTTTGCATGTTCTCCCCGTGTTTGCGTGGGTTTCCTCTGGGTGCTCCGGTTCCCTCCCACATCCAAAGACGTGGGTTAGGTGGATTGGAATCTTTAAAATTGTCCGTAGGTGTGTGGGTGTGTCTGTGTTTGTTTGTCTATTTGTGGCCCTGCGACAGACTAGCGTCCTGTCCTGGGTGTACCCCGCCTCGCGCTGTATGACTGCTGGGATAGGCTCCAGCCCCCCGCGACCCTTAATTGGACTAAGCGGTAGAAGATGGATGGATGGGTGGATTAACAGTGTGTGTTAACACAAACTAAACAATTTATAAATACATTAAGACAGTAAATTAACATTAAATAATTACATAGATCAAACTTTGCTTAAATTGCTTGACTCCATATGTGTCTGAGTGTGTGTCCATGTGGTTGATTTGCATGCTGTATCTTGACAACGATTTTGTGTGTCAAGTTGAAATAAGATGCACAAGGTCACCTCAGGAAAGCTTGGCGTTGGGGCATTTTAATTGTAGCCACCAGGGGGCAGAGTCTCTGAAACAATGGGCATGCATTACATCGACAACTGCTGTGTTTTCTGTGCTGTAAGTAACGTATTTATTTCGTAGTGTGGGAGGCCCCGTGAGTTGTATTCTTGAAGAGACGTATGCCAAAAAATGGGGATGTACAGTGTAAAAAATGTGACCAATGGTTATACTTAAAAAAAAAAAAAAAAAAAAAAAAAAATTGTGGCAACAAAGTGAGACATCACATAATTGAAAAGATTTTAAGTTCTACAATTTTGATTAAAAAGTATTAAATACATTAACCAAACTTAAAAAATCAGTAGAAGCAACAGTTGAAATCTGTTGAAATTAGAAATGGCACACCAAATGATGAGTTATATCGCCAAAAAGTATTTAGTAAATCGAAGTTAAAGAGAATGGGATGTTTTACAATCTATCTGCACAAAAAAACTTTGGCACAAACAATAAATATTTGTTGTACTTTTATAGTGACTTGTTCACAAACTTCCAATAATACCTGCAAATAATCAGCAGTATTGTAAGTTGTTGTTTTTTTGTTTTTGTTTTTTTTGCATTGGTTGTGTGGCGTTAAGTACAGTACGCCCAGCAGTGTGACTACATAAAATGACTGGCCACATGGAACTCCTCCATGTGATTTCATTATACACGTCTGCAGCCACTCTGAGTGTGCTGGCTTTTACTAGCAGTGGTGCATTTGACAACCTTCACTTGCACACCACACGTCCTGCAAACTTTCATTGGTTTTTGTGCTACTCAAAACAAGTGCAAAGAGTTCACATGCATGGGCGGCTCACTGAGCTCCGTGGAGAGCTGACCTGCTCGTAGCCTGCAGCTACGCTCAGAGAGACACCAGCAGGCTGCTACACACTCAGACCTGCATGTAAAAGACACCACTTCTCCCTCAGACACTCGTACCCACAGGCTGTGAAATACATGACTGAGGTCTCCGGTGTTTTGCAGCCGTACTTGCTCGTCTCTCTTTGGATGGCACACAGCTGCTGTGATGGCAGCACTAGAATTAACCCTTTAAGACAAAGCACACATTCATAATATAACATAATCTTTAAGATTACCACGACTCTTCAACCTTCATCGAATGCAGCATCATCAGGGATGTTCATGATATCGCTGGGTGTGTTATGGTGTATATCATCACTCTGTTTTCACACTGGACTGTTTGCGGAAAACGGTCTGTATCTGTCAGTAATAATCTGATGGTGCATTGCACATAGGATGTTGTTTTTTGTGTGTGTGTGTATGTACAGCTGATTGTAGATATTGAAGCAAGTCAGAGGATCAGAATGGGTTGTGGTTTTCCAAGAGTTGTGGTGTAATTACTATAAAGTAGAAAATGTACTCTCATGCATTTTAATTTTTTAATTTTACTAATCTGATATCAGGACAGGGTCGGTATGCGTCAATGTGGAGAAGAATCCCATCTGTCCTCCTCTCTGTCTTTGTTCTCTGCATATTGATCTTTCATTGTCTTCCTCTGTTCTCGTTTTTTGTTCCTTTTTTTTTTTTGCCTGCACTGTACATGTTTGCAATGTGTTTTTTTTTTTTTTGCCTGGTTGTTTAGCTCTTGTTCCTGCCTGCTAAGCATTGACCACAGACAGCAGAATGACTGTGTTCTGATTATTCTAAACCACAAAGAAGATGTAGACTATTTCTGCTGAGGTTGTTTAACTGCCGCGGTGCCCATTTCAGCGCCTGGCTGTCTGTGGCGATACTGGATCTGCTTGCAGTTCCTTGTAGGCCGGACGGTGAGTTCAGAGTTTATATTGGAATGGGGTGATGTGGATTGTTTTTGTTTTTACTCTCTGTAATTCTTTTGTATCAGTCAGTTAGGGCTGCAGCTATCGATTATTTTACTAATCGAGTATTCTATCGATTATTCTGGCGATTAATCGAGTAATTGGATAAAAAGTACTTCTGCGTTTTTAAACATCAATAGTCCAGTTCTCTCCCTAAGCAATGGCACAATGCCACTGTGCCAAAGTGTTGACATTTTTGCTGAAATGGCGATGGGATGTGGCTTTGTTTTGTTTTCTCCAACTTGTAAAATGTAACCATTGTTAAGTTTTTTTTTTTTTTTTATAAAGGTTGATGGACTGGTCCCTGATTTTTTTTTTTTTTTTTAATCCCTCTCTCTGCAATTCAGATGCATTTCAGCTGGAGGTTGAACATGCAAGCCTCAGTCAGTTTTTTTTTATTATTATTATTTTAATTAAGTTACTGTGTTTGTGAAGTGTTGTGTGTTGCCCAAAAAAGCAAAAATTAAAAAGTTAAACACTCAGTGTGAGTCTGAGGGAAACACAGAAGAAAGAGTGGACTTCTGCTGTTCGTCAATGTAGCTGGGGACAGAGCTGTGACTCGCCTGGTCTGAGAGCCCCTCACACTGGGTAGAGAGAGACAGCAGCTGGCCACCGGGTCCGTCTGTTTTTTAAAAATACACAAACACACTGCTTCGCTTTAAATGCACAGTAAGTCTATTTCAGGTGATTAGCGTGGACCATTTTTCTCTTAAAAGGCTTTATTTTACTCTGTGTCACGTTGGAAAGCGGTAGCTATTGTTGCTATTTGATTAGCTGTTATGCTCCAGTCTTCTTCTGTTTTTTTCCTGCGGCCGTTGCAGCGCCACACACAGGCCTGGTATATGTACTACAACATTAAACGAAGCTTCGAGGCACAGAATTTGCCTCGAACATTTTTTGTAATCGAATTATTCGAGTTACTCGATTAATCGTTTCAGCCCTACAGTCAGTTGATACAGACTCACTGAACACACATTATTTGATGTACTGGGTCAGACCCCGTTTGTCCCTTCAGAAGTTTTGTAATTCTTATGCTATGGATTCAGCAAGATGGTGGAAACATTCCTCAAAGATTTGGGTAGATATTGGCACAATAGCGTGCTGTTGCCACATGATTATGCCAACTAGCAGCCAGAATTGTGGATTCAAGGCAGGATGGATCCATGTATTCAGATTCTGACCATTCATATATGGCAGCAGGAATCTTGACCTATCAGACATTTTTTCCAGTCTTCCATTGTACAGTTTCAGAGGGCCGGTCCTACTGTAGCCTCAGGATCCTGACAAGAAGTGGTACACCATATGGTCTTATGCCACTGTCACCCATCTGTTTCAAGGTCTGACAGAGACTGCACAGATAATGGACAAAACCGCTGTGATATAACATATAGGTTTTACCAGTATCTACCAATATTATACTGTTGTTGTTGTTATTTATTTATTTGTTTTACCCAACAGAAATGCTGGAGCACAGACTTCTTAAATGGCCCATTAGTACAGTTAACTGCACAGCATGTCATTAATCAATCAACATTTATTTCTAAAGCGCTTTACAGCACCGACTGGTGTCCAAAGTGCTTAACATTAAAAACACAAATTTACAAAAATAAAACACATATAAAATAAAATTTTAAAACAACACATAAAAAAAGAACATAAAAATAACAGAACATGTCACCTCCCCACTAAGTGTTAAAAGCCAGTTTAAATAAATAAGTCTTTAACTTAGATTTAAAAAAGTGCTAGGTCAGGAATAGTACGTAGGTAGCTCATTCCACAGTCTCGGGCCAGCTACCGCGAAAGCATGATCACCCCAGCATTTATATCTTGACCTTGGAACATCAAAAAAAAAAAATCAATTTTATTTATATAGCGCCAAATTACAACAAACAGTTGCCCCAAGGCGCTTTATATTGTAAGGCAAAACCATACAATAATTACGGAAAAACCCCAATGGTCAAAACGACCCCTTGTGAGCAAGCACTTGGTGACAGTGGGAAGGAAAAACTCCCTTTTAACAGGAAGAAACCTCCAGCAGAACCAGGCTCAGGGAGGGGCAGTCTTCTGCTGGGACTGGTTGGGGCTGAGGGAGAGAACCAGGAAAAAGACATGCTGTGGAGGGGAGCAGAGATCAATCACTAATGATTAAATGCAGAGTGGTGCATACAGAGCAAAAAGAGAAAGAAACACTCAGTGCATCATGGGAACCCCCCAGCAGTCTAAGTCTATAGCAGCATAACTAAGGGATGGTTCAGGGTCACCTGATCCAGCCCTAACTATAAGCTTTAGCAAAAAGAAAAGTTTTAAGCCAGCTTTCTAAGTAAAGCTGGCCAGACGCCCTTAATGTCCTACTGTAGGTGCGCATAGTTAAAATTTCAGACAAGTAGGGAGGTGCAAGGCCATAAATAGCTTTAAAAACAAACATTAAAATTGTAAAATCAATTCTAAAATGAACTGGAAGCCAGTTGAGTGAGTACAGGACGGGCGTAATATGCTCACGTTTAAAAGTGTTTGTCAAAAGACGAGCAGCAGCATTCTGCACCAACTGGAGACATGCAAGAGACGACTGATTAATGCCCGAATAAAGTGCATTACAATAATGAAGTCTGGAGCTGATGAAAGCATGAATGGCTGTCTCAAGATCACGTCTACTGAGAAAGTGCTTTATTTTAGCCAAAAAGGCGAAGTTGGAAAAAACTAGCTTTGACAACAGAATTTATCTGTTGATCGAACCTCAAACAGCTGTCAAATATCACTCCCAAATTCTTGACAGCTGGTTTTACATAGTTAGCCAAAGCACCAAAATTTGGTGTTACCACATTTGGTATGCCAGTGCGCTCAAACACCATGATCTCAGTTTTACCATCATTCTGGTAAAGGAAGTTTTGGGACAGCCACTGCTTTACATCACGAAAACAGTTAAATAATGGTGACATTAGTCCTCACAGGCAGATAGATTTGCAGATCATCTGCATAACAATGAAAGGACAGGTTGTGGTGGGTTATAATTGACCCCAATGGCAGAATGTACAAAGAAAATAGAATCGGCCCAAGGACAGATCCCTGCGGCACTCCACAGCACAGAGGAGCAGTTGATGAGGAAAGGTCCCCGATCATGACAGAAAAGCTCCTTTCAGCCAAATATGATCTAAACCACTTAAGTGCAGTACCATGAATGCCAATAAAATGTTCCAACCGGGAAACAAGTACTGTGTGATCCACAGTATCAAAGGCTGCTGTGAGGTCCAACAGAACCAGCACAGCAGGATTCCCTGCATCCACCGACAAAGTGATGTCATTATGAACTTTTAAAAGTGCTGACTCAGTGCTGTGTCGCGATCTAAACCCAGATTGGAATTTTTCAAGGATGAGATTGTCTTCTAAAAATTATTGTAACTGTAAAAAGACAACCTTTTCTAAAACCTTAGATAGAAATGGCAGATGAGAGACAGGTCTAAAATGAGATAAAACTGATGAGTCCAGGTGAGGTTTTTTAAGAAGAGGTCGAACCACAGCATGTTTAAAAGCAGCTGGAACAGACCCTGATCTAAGACAAGCATTGATAAAAGTTAGGAGACCCGCCCCAACAGTATTAAAAGCCTCCTTCAGCACCTTAGCTGGAACAACATCAAAAGGACAACTTGTAGATTTTATGTGTTTTACAACATCAGCGAGAGATGCAAAAGAAATGGGCTCAAACTGTTTGAGCACAGCAGAATGTGCACGAGGAGCAGACAACTCAACATTACAGCTCTGATCAGCGTTCTGTCTGACTGATGACACCTTATCAATAAAAAACTGAAGAAACTCCTCACAGGTTGTGGTTGTAGCGTCCATCAAAACAGAGGTGTGTGGATTTACAACTGAGTTTATAGTCTGAAATAACACACTGGGACGATGACAATTGCTAGAAATAATATGAGACAGATATTTTGCTTTTGCCTCCTTCACAGCCTTCTGATAGTCAGTCACTGTCCCTCAGAAAACGCAGAGACACCTGTAGTTTGTCCTTTTTCCATTTTCTCTCTGCCCGTCTGCAGCGTTGCCTGAGGGCACGGGCCGTGGCATTTAACCAGGGGTCGGATTTTGATTTCCTGGATTTGCAGCGCATCAGTGCAACAGAGTCCAAAATGACTGTGCATGTAGAGTGGAAAGAAGAGAGGATGTTATCTGGGAGTAATGGAGAAACCAGTCCATTCATGGCATAAAACTGAGAGTCCATGAAGGCAGCAGCAAAGTCCCCCGCTGTCGAGGAGGTGACCAAACGGCGGCGAGAGACAGGAACAAGTGGCTTACTAGCAGATGGAGGAGCAATAAATTAAAAAATAACAGGAAAGTGATCTGAAATAGCAATGTCTGATATGTCCTTAAGTGAAACTGAGAGCCCAAAAGAAATAACCAGGTCCAAGGTGTGTCCAAGATTATGTGTTGGTCCATCCACAACTTGTGTTAGACCAAAAGAGTTCAGGAGGCTTTTAAAATCATCAGCCAGCTGATTAGAAGGACAACATATATGAATATTAAAATCACCACAGACCAAAAATTTATCACATTTTGGGATAAAATCTGCCAGAAACTCAGAAAACTCCTGAATAAAATCCTTATTATATTTTGGTGGACAAACAACAGCACAGAGCACAGGACAGTCGAACGCCATCACAAACAACTGAAGTTCAAAAGTGGAGTAGACATTAGAAGATAAAAATCGGCATTTAAAACTGTCTTTAAAAACCGTGGCCACACCACCGCCTCGACCTGATGCTCACGGGGAGCTGAAAAATGAGCAGCCGGGGGGGAGGAGCTCAGAAAAGGCACTATTTTCACCTGGTTTCAACCAGGTCTCCGTTAACAGGAGAAAGTCCAGATCACGACTGGAGAAAAAGTCATTCAAAATGAAAGTCTTACTCGTGAGTGACCTTGTGTTGATGAGCGCCACACGGACTGAGCGCACGTCAGTCTGCTGCGAGACACGACTGAGCGGGCGCAGGTTCTCCTGCACGCAGCCACGACTGCAGCTCCTCACAGGACCGCGACGCGGAAGTGGAGACCCGGCACCCCGGACAACCGGCCGGAGCCACCGATAGCGAAAAGTCAGGGAACGCCGCACGTCGTAGCCGTCATATGGTGTGAAGAATCCGGCTATGAATTGTCGTGGAGCATGTTTGCAGGAAACAGCCAGGCACACTCTGAGCCGAACACGGACTCCTCCTCTCTTCCCGCGTCCTCTGCAGCGCAGACGCGGAGGCAACACACCAAGCGGCCGGCGTAGAAAGTCCGGTACAGACGCTAAGACAGGCGGCGAGGGCAGCCGCGTCCCTGGCCGTCCGCCCGAGCCAGGAACAGCGAAATTCTCCAGCGAAGCCCGAACGCTGATAAGAGTCTGGCGATCATACACCAGGAGCGGTGACACATTCCATGTAACAAAGTGTAAAAACAATAAAAACGACACTAAAAGAAGCGAGTACCGACGGCAGGCCACATACAACGGCGCCATCTTGGACTAAAATTATCTTAGATATTTGTAATAAATGCTCAGAAAGGACAAGCACAGTCAAATTCAAAACCGCTTGTAGCTAGTTAGTGGTTAGCAGGTGGCTGCCTTGAACTGGCACACATGCTGTCACTCAGAGCATCCACACGCCTAACTAATAATAACTTTATGGCTTAAAATGGCAGATGTGTTGTATAAAAATTAACCCCACACAGTTACCATGAAAATGGGAACGAGTTACAGAGACCAAAGTGTTTGTTTAAACAGACTGTAAACACATTTATTTCTGTAATGTTGGACATTTTAACATGGGGTCTGTGGGAACTGACTCGCTTTTGGAGCCAGCATCAAGTGGCCATTCTCGGAACTGCATGTTTTGGCACTTTCATGTTGGATTCATTTATCCACACTCCAGATTGCTGCTTGGGTTCTACATGTTAGTCATTCTTTGATTCCTACCATCAATAAGACATTGCTGCCCAGAGAACCACTGCTCACTGGATGGTCCTTTCTTGGCCAGTTCTCTGTAGGCTCTAGAAATGTTTGTGCATAAAAGTCTCAGTACATCAGCAACTTGTAGGAGGGGGATCAGACCAGCCCAATCTTGCACCAACAACTGTGCCACATTCAGAGTTATTTAAGCCACTTTTACTCCACATTTTGATGCTTGGTTTGAACTTGGGCACATCCTCTTTCCCATGTCTTCCTGCCTAAACACATTAAATGTCTGTTGTGTAATAGGGTGCAAGCATCAAGAGAACAAAAGAGAAAACATACATGGTAACTTCCAAGTGTAGTAGTTCAGTTCTAAAGGCCCTGTTACACCTTGACGAGTTAGCCAGTGTATGCCAATTGTATTAAACACTGGCATAAGTCCAGTAAGTTAAGGGTAAGTTGTTTTTTTTTGTTTGTTTTTTTATAAGTTAAGAGCACGTTGAAGCACATTGAAATGCGCTGAAGCTTGCTGATGTACATCCTAATAAGCTGAGCTCCTCAAAAAACTTTGGGCATGCTGAAAATTTTAAACGCATGCCAGCGTGACTCATTCATCCCACACAAGCAGGACATAAGTTGTAGTTAACTTATGTGATTGTTGGCACACGTTTCTTGTAATTTTGTCTAAATGAGCCTAAATATGTCGATTCATGCTGTCCACTGATTGGCTGAAACCTGCTGTCCTCATACAGGTCGACTGTTTGATTCACACACGGAGTAAATCTGACCTGTTCATTTCAGTCCTATTCACCATCACAGACAGACATGAATCCACATAAAGCTCCTAATTTTTGAAAATGATGTCTGAAAATACTTTAATTTGTGGCTGGAAACAGCGTTTTAAAGCAAGTCCCTCGGTGGTTTTTCTGCTCCAGGTGCGTTTCTCATGACAGTGTCGCACTCTGAACACACAGAAGCGCTGTGATGATTTAAACTTTTAAAGCACCGTCACTGTGGTGTGATCATCAGCCGACCTGATCGATCAGGTGTGGTCATGCCTGATTAATGTGCTGTTTAAACATTTAAAGTGGCGATCACCACATGACAGATCAGCACTTCATTCTGATGACACCTGATCGCAGTCGACTGGCACTTTAAAAGTTTCAGTCATCACAGCGTTATTCAGGTCTGTGATGACCTGATTAGTGGGTCTGATCAGTGGACCTGAAAGCAGCCGCTCGGTGCTTTAAAAGTTTAAAGAGCCACAGCACTTCATTTATTCACGGCAGCATTTACCACAGCCATTCAACTCATCAGCATTCTGTAGACATTGAAAATGGTCCACCAAGATAAAAAATGAAAATAAAAAAAGATGTTAAATTACTCTGTTTCTGACTGACACCAGACCATTCAGTGCCGACCCGAACCACTGGGTGGAAACGTGGCTGTCAGTATACGCTGGTTAATCGTCAGAGTGTGACAGTTGCATTAATTTTTTAGACGTATGCCAGGGTGTGCCAGTGTTTTTAATACGGTCAGCATACGCAGGCTAAATCCTCAAAGTGTGACAGGGCCTTAATACAGGGGTGAGCTCAGTTCAATGTTCCTACATCTCTTTGGTGATGACACCTTAGAATCTCACATTTCTTCTTTTCAAACAGGATGAAAGTTTTAAGCTAACTGGAGTGTCAGTCCTGTCACCTGCCCCATATGGCCCATAGCATTTGTTGAAAGTAATGTGTCCCTTATGCTGCGTTTACATATAATGACGACAAGTCACAAATGCCACGAAGTACACATTCTTGGCCGCTGATCACGAATGTGATGATTCAGGGCAGAGGCGTCAGGTGTCCTCAGGAACTGCTGCAACCTGTTACCACATGTTACAATTAATGGCACGTGTTGCTGGAGAATTATCAGGAACCATTATGCACGGTCAAGAATAGCGTTCCGCGTTGTTGCGCGATATTGCGCGTAACAGTGCATCGTTAAGTTCTGTCACGATGTGAACAAGGTGAATTGTCTGGGTGAATATGTGTGTGTGTGTGGAGACACACACACACATATTCATCCAACCGAATTCAGATCGCTCCAGTTTTTCAGAAGAACTTTGGTGTGGTGCACAGATGAGGAGGAGGACAGAGCCAGATGTGTGGCTTCATGTGGCTCTTGTCTCGCGCATTTTCCCAAACATCCGGCACATGCAGCAGGTGGAACACCTGCAGGAGCACACTGAAGAGCACTGAAATTAGTCTTTTAGCCGACTTGGTGTCAGCAATCAAACTGAATGGGGTGCAGCAGGGTTTAATTGTGCATACTCTTCTTCCTCCGCCGGACTGGAGCAGGTGCAGAGATGTCTGGCTGCACGTGAGTCTCCTCTCGCTCCTCTGGTTGCTCAGACTCATTCTCCCCCTCATCGGTTACAACAGCAGGTGGAACACCTGCAGGAGCGACCTGAGGAGCTTCAGCAGGAACCGTGGAACGACATTTGGAGCCGAGTTTAATTGTGCGCACGTGACAGAAAACTAATTCGTCGTGGCGCGCAGTGAAATGTGACGCCGCGTTACAAGTCGTGTCAAAACTTGACAGTTTCCGTGTCACTTCGTAATAACGCGTGACAGTTTAGGCTCCAAGAACCATCACAGGAACCACTACGAACGTTGTCACTTTCTATTAAGGATCACTACTCAAGACGGATCAATACGCTCAGTTGTGACCTCCACGATGTGAGACGAAATGAGGGTGGTGTGTGACATTCGTGGTAGATTTTTTGACAGGCAAAAACATGCTCCACGAATATCAAGAATATCACGCACCAACACGCACTATTAAGAAACCTATTCAGATGCGTTAAGTCACATTAAGAATGTCAGGAATGTGTCACGAATGACAGAAAAATGACATTCGTAGCACGTCTTGGTTATGTGTAAATGCACCTTTACAAAATCTGCAGGAATTAATAAGTACTAGCTTGTTGCCCGTGGGGATCCAAGGGCACTAGAGTGGATAGTATTTCTATAATGAGTTGGAATGGTGTGTGAGTCCAGAATGTTTTTAGAACCTTAGACCTCAACAGGTTTTAGAAGAGGAACTCAACACTTTTATTTCCTGTTAATTATAGAATTTTTTAATGTTCATTTACTGTCTTACTGTATTTATAAATTGTTTAGGTTCTTGTTATCATATACACGATTATTATTTGTTATTGTATTGTATTATTCTATTTTGTCATTTGATTTTTAAATGGATCACGATGGAAATACTGTGTTTAATTTTCTTGTGTCATCCATGTATTTTTTAATGTATTTACAGTTATGTTATGTACTTAATATTGAACTTACTAAATAAAATCATACACTCACGCATTTAATATAAAGATGATTTGCCGCCCCTGCTAGAATGCTGTGGGAGTCCAGAATGTAGTTAGCAACATCTGTTGTTAGCTAATATCGTGGTTTCTCCAAAAATATTAGTCCTATCAATGTTCCATTTTGGTAGCGTTCATCCTTGACCCAAAATACATAAACGTACCAAACGCCAGATGTGAGCTCTCCCTGGTTTCTGCATGATCTAAGTCACACGCACACACAGAGGCCACTTGGCTGTTATAATATAGATAATCGGAATTTTTCTTGAACACATCCCAGAAATAAATACAGCAGCTGTGATTTATGTACTTGTACATAAATCGTCAAGCCTTATGTTTCATTTCTTAAGTAAAGGTTTGCTTAAGAAATGAAATAGATGCTTTACAGTTTGAAAAATCATTTCAGCAAATACTTTAAAGAAAATTATTTCTGCACAAGTTTTGAGCTTGCTCATCACTATCTCTATCACACACACACACACACACACACACACACACACACACACACACACACACACACACACACACACACACACACACACACACACACACAGCGGTTAGGCTGTAATCAGGAAATGGGCGTGCTGCTCTTAACAGATCTCTGCATGATTTATTACAAATGGTTGCAGCTTCCAGATATTAATAACTTAAGAAATTGTCAATTACTTACTATGGAATTCTACATTCATACTGAGAAATTTGTATTTTATTTATTTTTTACCGCTTCCTTGAAGAGGCACCACCGCAGATCATCGGTCTTCATCTCACCCTGTCCTCTGTGTCTTCCCCTGTCACACCATCCGCCTGCATGTCGTCCCACACCCCATCCATAAACCTCCTTCTCTGCCTTCCACTTCATCCACTGCATGGTGGCTCCATGTTCAGCATCCTTCTCCTGATAGACCCTGCGTTCTTCCTGTCTGTGTGCTCAAACCATCTCTGACACGCTGTCCCACTTTGTTTGCAAAACAAATGACCAGCACTGTCCCTCTATGCTCATTCCTAATCCTGTCTAACCTCATCACTCCAAAGAAAAATCTCACCTCCAGCTTCACCTCCTTTGTGTCACTGCCATCACCTCTGAGCTACTCAATATAGTTGGTGTCTGTAATTTCTTGTAAACTCTCCTTTTCACTCATGTTCCACGTTCATTTCAACCTTCTGTCAGAAATCACTCCTGCCACTTTGCTCCACCCACTCCATCATCCCTGCCCTCTATTCTTCAGCTCTTTCCCACACTCCGTTCCTTTAAACAGTTGAACCCAAGTATTTAAACTCGTCTGTTTTCACAATCTCTGCTCCTTGCACTCTTTCTGTTCCACTTGCTTTGTCCACTGTCTTGTTCCACTTCCCTCCCTCTTTCATGCACATCATTCTTGCTTGAACTGACTTTCATTCACCTTCACTTCAGAGCATATTTCCATCCATCCATCCATCTTCTACCGCTTAGTCCAATTAAGGGTCGCGGGGCCTATCCCAGCAGCCATAGAGCGCGAGGCGGGGTACACCCAGGACAGGATGCCAGTCTGTCACAGGGCCACAAATAGACAAACAAACACAGACACACACCCACACACACACACACCTACAGACAATTTTAAAGATTCCAATCCACCTAACCCCCATGTCTTTGGATGTGGGAGGAAACCGTAGCACCCGGAGGAAACCCACGTAAACACGGGGAGAACATGCAAACTCCACACAGAAAGGCCACGGGAATTGAACCCATGACCTTCTCACTGTGAGGCAACGGCGCTAACCACTAAGCCACCGTGCTGCCCGAGCATATTTCTACCTTTCCAAATTCATTTCTACCTGCTCCTTGCTCTCACAACAGATCATATCATCTGCAAACAACAGATTGTTGTACAATGCAACAGCTTCTGTTTGATCTTACTGTTAAAGTGTCCTTTTACTCTTAAAAAAAACAAAAAAACAAAAAAAAAACCAAATGCTTCATACTCTGCTACATCTGTGTCCATGAAGCAGGTTTTTAGTAAATTGCCTTCTGATAGAAAAACTTAGAAACTGGTGTCACAGATCGAACGGTCCCCCTAAAAATCAGTCCCCCCAATGACGCGGTTCACGGATTAACACCTCGTTTTTGCTTCAAACTGCACTTCAGTCATCATCTATCTCAGTGACAGATATCTGAAGCTTTTGTACAACAGTTATTTCCACATAAATTCAGCATTATTTCATCATAAAAGGCGGGAGAAGTGATCAGACCATCGCGGCTAAACAAGCTGCTACCTGATGCGTTCACTGCGCATCAGACATTTCACAGCGTCACAGAATTTCGCCTCGTTTCTGCTTCAAACTGACTTTAGAATGATTGATTTAAGAGGTTTGACCTTTATCGTCTGATGGCTAATAGTCCCATTAATCCATTTGATTGCTTTGGGTGAAGAGACGCCGTCTCAGACAAGCTGCTGTGGTCCGAAATGACGCATGCGCAGATGCAAAAGGCGGACCGTTCAGTCTGCTACACCGGCATTATATTGTATTGCTTATAAAGCTTGAACGTTGCCTGACAATAAGTGATTCATTAAAAATCTGGTTCCTGTCCATGTACCTTCATCTGAGGTATCTCTTTGGGCCCACACAGTTTCAGAACACATCGCATGAAGAAACAGCTCACTGTGAGAATCTAAGTTTGCTGTATTTGTGTTTGTGTGGCTGACTTGGTGCTCCCTGTCTGCTCGATACAGCCAACTCGGCACCCATAAGTCCGAGGGCTTTATTTTGTCTTTTGCTTGTGAGTGGCTCTGTTGTCTGACGGAGACGTGGACTCACATTTTAATGTTGTTTTCTGATGTCATCAGAGCCCAAAGGCATCATTCTGGCTCCATGACAATATCAGAAAAAAGGCCAGGGGTATAATTCTGTTAAATATTCTGTCTGATTTAAACACAGTTATTTTGAGGTTTCAACTTGTACCATGTCTGTAAAATATATTGATACACAGATTCAATACATAACATCGTTTTCTTTCAGGATAAAAGTTAGGTGGCTCCAGTATCATCACCCTGGTGTGACTGGGATACTTATCCATCCATCCATTTTCTGTACTCGCTTACTCCAGCTGAGGGCCACGGGGGGCTGGAACTTATCACAGCAGTGACAGGGCGTGAGGCAAGGTACACCCTGGACAGGACACCAGTCTGTCACAGAGCCACATATAGACAAACAAACACATCCACACCCGCACACACACCTACAGAAAATTTGAAGTTTCCAGTCCACCTAACCTGCATGTCTTTGGATGTGGGAGGAAGCTGGAGCACCCAGAGAGAACCCACGCAAACACGGGGAGAACACTCAAACTCCACACAGAGATGGGAATTGAACACATCACCTTCTTGCTGTGAGGTAACAGTGCTAATCACTAAGCCACCGTGCTGCCCGTTACATAAAACTATGCATTTTAATTTTATTTTTGACCACATTCCCATATTTGTGAAAAGATAAATGTGATTTGACAGTTATTTGGTAGGGGAAGCACTGAAAATACAAGACTGATACTCTAGACTGACAAAAATACACATATGAGGCTGGTTGTTGCTATTGGGACCAGGAGGCAGAGCTGTGGTCTTATACACCTCTCTGCAGCTTCTCTCCCCCTGCCATCCCCTCATTACCCCATCCCCGTAGAGACGGTGCCTGCTCCCAGACCACCAATAACCAGCAAAAATCTATTTAAGCATAAAAATTAAAAAAGAAAAAATAATATAGCACCTTCAATTGCACCACAGACTAAAACAGTTAAATGTGGTCTATTAAACATTAGGTCTCTCTCTTCTAAGTCCCTGTTGGTAAATGATATAATAATTGATCGTATTGATTTATTCTGCCTAACAGAAACCTGGTTACAGCAGGATGAATATGTTAGTTTAAATGAGTCAACACCCCCGAGTCACACTAACTGTCAGAATGCTCGTAGCACGGGCCGTGGCGGAGGATAAGCAGCAATCTTCCATTCCAGCTTATTAATTAATCAAAAACCTAGACAGAGCTTTAATTCATTTGAAAGCTTGTCTCTTAGTCTTGTCCATCCAAATTGGAAGTCCCAAAAACCAGTTTTATTTGTTATTATCTATCGTCCACCTGGTCGTTACTGTGAGTTTCTCTGTGAATTTTCAGACCTTTTGTCTGACTTAGTGCTTAGCTCAGATAAGATCATTATAGTGGGCGATTTTAATATCCACACAGATGCTGAGAATGACAGCCTCAACACTGCATTTAATCTATTATTAGACTCTATCGGCTTTGCTCAAAAAGTAAATGAGTCCACCCACCACTTTAATCATATCTTAGATCTTGTTCTGACTTATGGTATGGAAATAGAAGACTTAACAGTATTCCCTGAAAACTCCCTTCTGTCTGATCATTTTTTAATAACATTTACCCTGATGGACTACCCTGCAGTGGGGAATAAGTTTCATTACACTAGAAGTCTTTCAGAAAGCGCTGTAACTAGGTTTAAGGATATGATTCCTTCTTTATGTTCTCTAATGTCATATACCAACACAGAGCAGAGTAGCTACCTAAACTCTGTAAGGGAGTTAGAGTATCTCGTCAATAGTTTTACATCCTCATTGAAGACAACTTTGGATGCTGTAGCTCCTCTGAAGTGTCTGACTCCGTGGTATAACTCACAAACTCGTAGCTTAAAGCAGATAACCCGTAAGTTGGAGAAGAAATGGCGTCTCACTAATTTAGAAGATCTTCACTTAGCCTGGAAAAAGAGTTTGTTGCTCTATAAAAAAGCCCTCCGTAAAGCTAGGACATCTTTCTACTCATCACTAATTGAAGAAAATAAGAATAACCTCAGGTTTCTTTTCAGCACTGTAGCCAGGCTGACAAAGAGTCAGAGCTCTATTGAGCTGAGTATTCCATTAACTTTAACTAGTAATGACTTCATGACTTTCTTTGCTAACAAAATTTTGACTATTAGAGAAAAAATTACTCATAACCATCCCAAAGATGTATCGTTATCTTTGGCTGCTTTCAGTGATGCCGGTATTTGGTTAGACTCTTTCTCTCCGATTGTTCTGTCTGAGTTATTTTCATTAGTTACTTCATCCAAACCATCAACATGTTTATTAGACCCCATTCCTGCCAGGCTGCTCAAGGAAGTCCTACCATTATTTAATGCTTCAATCTTAAATATGATCAATCTATCTTTGTTAGTTGTTTATGTACCACAGGCCTTTAAGGTGGCAGTAATTAAACCATTACTTAAAAAGCCATCACTTGACCCAGCTATTTTAGCTAATTATAGGCCAATCTCCAACCTTCCTTTTCTCTCAAAGATTCTTGAGAGGGTAGTTGTAAAACAGCTAACTGATCACCTGCAGAGGAATGGTCTATTTGAAGAGTTTCAGTCAGGTTTTAGAATTCATCATAGTACAGAAACAGCATTAGTGAAGGTTACAAATGATCTTCTTATGGCTTCGGACAGTGGACTTATCTCTGTGCTTGTTCTGTTGGACCTCAGTGCTGCTTTTGATACTGTTGACCATAAAATTTTATTACAGAGATTAGAGCATGTCATAGGTATTAAAGGCACTGCGCTGCGGTGGTTTGAATCATATTTGTCTAATAGATTACAGTTTGTTCATGTAAATGGGGAATCTTCTTCACAGACTAAAGTTAATTATGGAGTTCCACAAGGTTCTGTGCTAGGACCAATTTTATTCACTTTATACATGCTTCCCTTAGGCAGTATTATTAGACGGTATTGCTTAAATTTTCATTGTTACGCAGATGATACCCAGCTTTATCTATCCATGAAGCCAGAGGATACACACCAATTAGCTAAACTGCAGGATTGTCTTACAGACATAAAGACATGGATGACCTCTAATTTCCTGCTTTTAAACTCAGATAAAACTGAAGTTATTGTATTTGGCCCCACAAATCTTAGAAGCATGGTGTCTAACCAGATCGTTACTCTGGATGGCATTTCCCTGATCTCTAGTAATACTGTGAGAAATCTTGGAGTCATTTTTGATCAGGATATGTCATTCAAAGCGCATATTAAACAAATATGTAGGACTGCCTTTTTGCATTTACGCAATATCTCTAAAATCAGAAAGGTCTTGTCTCAGAGTGATGCTGAAAAACTAATTCATGCATTTATTTCCTCTAGGCTGGACTATTGTAATTCATTATTATCAGGTTGTCCTAAAAGTTCCCTAAAAAGCCTTCAGTTGGTTCAGAATGCTGCAGCTAGAGTACTGACGGGGACTAGCAGGAGAGAGCATATCTCACCCGTGTTGGCCTCTCTTCATTGGCTTCCTGTTAATTCTACAATAGAATTTAAAATTCTTCTTCTTACTTATAAGGTTTTGAATAATCAGGTCCCATCTTATCTTAGGGACCTCGTAGTACCATATTACCCCATTAGAGCGCTTCGCTCTCAGACTGCGGGCTTACTTGTAGTTCCTAGGGTTTGTAAGAGTAGAATGGGAGGCAGAGCCTTCAGCTTTCAGGCTCCTCTCCTGTGGAACCAGCTCCCAATTCAGATCAGGGAGACAGATACCCTCTCTACTTTTAAGATTAGGCTTAAAACTTTCCTTTTCGCTAAGGCTTATAGTTAGGGCTGGATCGGGTGACCCTGGACCATCCCTTGGTTATGCTGCTTTAGACGTAGATTGTGGGGGGGTTCACATGATGCACTGTTTCTTTCTGTTTTTGCTCCGTATGCATCACTCTGCATTTAATCATTAGTGATCGATCTCTGCCCCCCTTCACGGCATGTCTTTTTCCTGGTTTTTTCCCTCAGCCCCAACCAGTCTCAGCAGAAGACTGCCCCTCCCTGAGCCTGGTTCTGCTGGAGGTTTCTTCCTGTGAAAAGGGAGTTTTTCCTTCCCACTGTGGCCAAGTGCTTGCTCATAGGGGGTCGTTTTGACCGTTGGGGTTTTTCATAATTATTGTATGGCCTTGCCTTACAATATGGAGCGCCTTGGGGCAACTGTTTGTTGTGATTTGGCGCTATATAAGAAAAAAGTTGATTGATTGATTGATTGATATTTAATCTTCTGCTTTCTAGAAAATTTAAACATTTCTCTGATTGAATTGAGAGCAGTCGCCCAATCTGCACGCGCTAGAAATGTCCTCTGTTCCTAGTGCAAAGCAGGGGGATGACAGTCCCAACTACTGACCAAACCTTTTCAGTGATAGCTGATACTTTTTAAACCATTAAAATCATTCTGAAATAAATAGACTATAGGTTTTCTTTATTTCAGAATTAATTTTTATTCTTTGTTTATTCTCCTTAATAATCGATTAATTCAATACACAGCTGCTCTCCTCAGGGGTTCCTGCGCTTGTTCAGGTGTGTATGTGTGGGGGGGAACTGTACGAAACATGAGTCATTTTTTGAGCAAGTTTGCTAAATGTTTGCCTGCACTGATTATTTAACTAAAACAACAGTGAAATGTATAAATCCGGAGTTTTCTTCAGAAGTATGAGCTAAAATGGGGAGAAAAGTGAGCTTGTTTATGGACAAAGTTAGGAACAGACAACAGGTTAGCATTCCAGAACTTTCCATCAGAGACCCACCTCACCTATGAAAGAACTGGGTGATATTCGGCAGAGGTGGGCTGAACCATTTTACGTAAATACAGAGGGGGGATGAGCGTTGACAAATGTTTCCAAAACAAATAAACTTAGTGTTACCAAGACATTGTAAATAAAATATGTGTGGTTGTAAGTTTATAACTGTCATATTGTTTTGTCAGTATTATCATTGTATTAGGGACCTCTCTGGGCCCCTGTCAATCATGGACCCTAGAATTTTTCTCCTTATTCTCCCCTTTTTTGGCGCCCCTGCCCTGATCCATATCGATGGCAAACTGGTGTAAACTGGATTTAATTGAGCTAAATTAACAATGTGGTTTTAACCGATTCTGGAAAGAAACCAAAATCAATCAATCAATCAATCAATTTTTTTATATAGCGCCAAATCACAACAAACAGTTGCCCCAAGGCGCTTTATATTGTAAGGCAAGGCCATACAATAATTATGTAAAACCCCAACGGTCAAAACGACCCCCTGTGAGCAAGCACTTGGCTACAGTGGGAAGGAAAAACTCCCTTTTAACAGGAAGAAACCTCCAGCAGAACCAGGCTCAGGGAGGGGCAGTCTTCTGCTGGGACTGGTTGGGGCTGAGGGAGAGAACCAGGAAAAAGACATGCTGTGGAGGGGAGCAGAGATCGATCACTAATGATTAAATGCAGAGTGGTGCATACAGAACAAAAAGAGAAAGAAACAGTGCATCATGGGAACCCCCCAGCAGTCTACGTCTATAGCAGCATAACTAAGGGATGGTTCAGGGTCACCTGATCCAGCCCTAACTATAAGCTTTAGCAAAAAGGAAAGTTTTAAGCCTAATCTTAAAAGTAGAGAGGGTGTCTGTCTCCCTGATCTGAATTGGGAGCTGGTTCCACAGGAGAGGAGCCTGAAAGCTGAAGGCTCTGCCTCCCATTCTACTCTTACAAACCCTAGGAACTACAAGTAAGCCTGCAGTCTGAGAGCGAAGCGCTCTATTGGGGTGATATGGTACTACGAGGTCCCTAAGATAAGATGGGACCTGATTATTCAAAACCTTATAAGTAAGAAGAAGAATTTTAAATTCTATTCTAGAATTAACAGGAAGCCAATGAAGAGAGGCCAATATGGGTGAGATATGCTCTCTCCTTCCAGTCCCCGTCAGTACTCTAGCTGCAGCATTTTGAATTAACTGAAGGCTTTTTATGGAACTTTTAGGACAACCTGATAATAATGAATTACAATAGTCCAGCCTAGAGGAAATAAATGCATGAATTAGTTTTTCAGCATCACTCTGAGACAAGACCTTTCTAATTTTAGAGATATTGCGTAAATGCAAAAAAGCAGTCCTACATATTTGTTTAATATGCGCTTTGAATGACATATCCTGATCAAAAATGACTCCAAGATTTCTCACAGTATTACTAGAGGTCAGGGTAATGCCATCCAGAGTAAGGATCTGGTTAGACACCATGTTTCTAAGATTTGTGGGGCCAAGTACAATAACTTCAGTTTTATCTGAGTTTAAAAGCAGGAAATTAGAGGTCATCCATGTCTTTATGTCTGTAAGACAATCCTGCAGTTTAGCTAATTGGTGTGTGTCCTCTGGCTTCATGGATAGATAAAGCTGGGTATCATCTGCGTAACAATGAAAATTTAAGCAATACCGTCTAATAATACTGCCTAAGGGAAGCATGTATAAAGTGAATAAAATTGGTCCTAGCACAGAACCTCGTGGAACTCCATAATTAACTTTAGTCTGTGAAGAAGATTCCCCATTTACATGAACAAATTGTAATCTATTAGACAAATATGATTCAAACCACCGCAGCGCAGTGCCTTTAATACCTATGGCATGCTCTAATCTCTGTAATAAAATTTTATGGTCAACAGTATCAAAAGCAGCACTGAGGTCTAACAGAACAAGCACAGAGATGAGTCCACTGTCCGAGGCCATAAGAAGATCATTTGTAACCTTCACTAATGCTGTTTCTGTACTATGATGAATTCTAAAACCTGACTGAAACTCTTCAAATAGACCATTCCTCTGCAGATGATCAGTTAGCTGTTTTACAACTACCCTTTCAAGAATTTTTGAGAGAAAAGGAAGGTTGGAGATTGGCCTATAATTAGCTAAGATAGCTGGGTCAAGTGATGGCTTTTTAAGTAATGGTTTAATTACTGCCACCTTAAAAGCCTGTGGTACATAGCCAACTAACAAAGATAGATTGATCATATTTAAGATCGAAGCATTAAATAATGGTAGGGCTTCCTTGAGCAGCCTGGTAGGAATGGGGTCTAATAAACATGTTGATGGTTTGGATGAAGTAACTAATGAAAATAACTCAGACAGAACAATCGGAGAGAAAGAGTCTAACCAAATACCGGCATCACTGAAAGCAGCCAAAGATAACGATACGTCTTTGGGATGGTTATGAGTAATTTTTTCTCTACACTAACAACAACTAACAACTGGATTAACAACACTAAAATAGTGTTGTTAATCCAGATGTAAAATTCCAGGTTTTTTTTTTTATTAGAGGGATGTTTTAAATGTCCTCAGTTGGTGAGCTGATTATGTAACTGCTACTGACTGCATGAACACAAACCTGACCCATTGGCCTGTCTTTTCCCGTTACGTCTTTTCTGTTCCAAATCTTAGTAGAGGGCAAAAATAACCCATAACATGAGGTCGAGCAGCAAGACAGGAATCAGATTATATTTTATTATCCAAAAGAAAATTCTTTTTTGCACTTCTAAAACTGAAAATGCTGCATTTTGTAACCTGATAACACCTCGTGATATAAATGACATCTTGCAGATGTCTGCGTGCACGCCAACGTCCGCTAACTTCTGCACTTGCCAAAAGCTCATAAATGTAAATATTGTTTATGATTGACTGAATGATTGATAGAGGGGCTTTATTGAATATATACAAATTGTAAGAAAGACAATAGGATCTTAATAATTAATGTGTGTGTGTGTGTGTGTGTGTGTGTGTGTGTGTGTGTACTTCGCACTGGGATACCAATTAAACAACTGCAAATTAGAAAAAAGACAATGCTCATATGGCCGAGGGTGTCTAAGCATTGCATGTTAAACTGTAAGAATAAATAAGTGATTAATAGTAAGTTTTTTTGTTTGTGTTTTTCCTTTTTTTAAGTAGAGGTTACATCCCTGCTCCTGCTGGTCACCTTATGTTTTCCATCTGTAACCGTTGCAAACACAGCTCATTTGTCAAGTCTATTGTTTCCTAGCTCTTGTATTGGCTGAGCTCACATGATGATATTAACTAGCAGTGGGTGGAGCCAGGACAGTTGAAAAACACCATGCAGGGCAGGTGATCTCCAGGGTCAGGGTTGGTGACCCCCTGGATTAAAGCTTTGATGTTTAGTGGGGACAAGAGTTCTTAAAACTGTTCAACATTAACTTGGGGATTGAAAGTATCTTCTGAAGAGGAGGAGCTGGTACTCTAGAAACAGGACACGGGATTTGAACACAAATATCCGGGACACTGCATAACCCCCATGATTTTTGTAGCTATAAAAACAAGGTAATTCTGCTTCAGCTGTACACGGACTTTGCCAAAGCAGGCTGTAATGTTGAAACATGTAATGCTTTCAAAGACGGCATGGTAAAAGAGAAACAAAGCTTTCTGGGTAACACCAAAGGCCCTTGTCTGAGGAAAGTACAGTCTGCTGAACTCCAGAACACATGGGACCGTCGCAGTGTTCACTGAAGGTCAGTGGCAACCTATTGATTATGGCCCATCTCCTGAACTATACCAGGCTTTTTATAACCTGACAGACAGGTCAGCAGTGCTGCCGCTAACACACAGCCGTGCTGACAGAGCGCACGGTGGCCGCCTGCATCACTCTACCTGTGTGTGTGTCCATCTTCATCAGTCTGTCTGCACCCCACTCAAATCCACAAACATTTCATTGTCTTTTGTGAACTAGTTATAATTCCAGCCTGAGTGCATGTTCCAGGAGTGATAGTCCTACTCACACACATGCACACACGTGTGTGTTTGTGCATGCTCTTCCACCTCGCTGCTGGTTTTCTCTGCGATCAATATTCTGCAGTGAAGCTCGCTGGCCTGCACACTGGCCTGTTACTGCAGTGTGTGTGTGTGTGTGTGTGTGTGTGTGTACGTGCACGTGCAATCATGCCTGCTTCTTATCAATATCTTAACCTCTCTTCCAGTGCAGAAATGATCCTCCTCTTCCCTCCAGCACTCATTTGACTTTTGAGAAAGATGGAGGCGATCACAAATAAGACTTTGTTGGACTGAGTGCTGAGCAGCCGTCATGCTGCCTGACTGATGGTCAGTTTGTCCACTGGAATTCTTTTATGTTGTATCCGGGTTAGAGATCAACACTTGACTGAATGTCCGGAACAATGAGAAAAGGTGTTCAAAGAACAGGGACGACTGTTATGATGTCTACATTGGAAAACCACAAATTTGTGGTTTACACTTCTCAGCAACATGACTTTGTGTTTAGCTTTCTTTGGGAATTTTTGGGATGCTTCTCTACTGGACAGACGTAAAAAAAATACATAGTTGCGTATTTACGAAACGGCTAATAGAGTATCTGCTTTTAACATATCTCTGAAAATATTTGGCCCAAATATTTAATAATTTAATAATTAACAAATATTATGTGAGGGCAAATGTGGAGTAGCGAGGTGAAGCCTTGTGTAAGTGTCATCATTGACACTTCAATGAGGCTCCCATTCCATTGCTTCATTGTTTGAAGCCTCATTTAACAGCTCCTTTGACAGCCATCTGGTTCATCTTCAAGTCTCCACAGTAGCCATATGTCTGCTGTAGCCAGGTGAAACATGGGCGTGTCCTTGGCCTGTTACAGTTCACTTTAAAACATGCACGTCAGGCAAGAAGAACAGATCTGACAAAAATATGATTCAGGTCACTTCGGTCAACAATGTAAATGTCGTGGCTGGTCAGATAATGGAGGTCAGAGAGATGTAGGTGATGGTGACACTATACCTTGATACTCTACATAGGGATATATCAGCTCTGCCAAGCCCCGCCCACTTTCAAAACGGTCCATTTTAAATCGCATAGATTTTAATTTCATGTCATGAGAGCTGCAAATGTTTCACAGCCAAACGAGATGCAGCTTTTTGTTCACATCCAAAGTGTTTTTTTTTTTTTAGATGCTGGCTGCAAAATAGGACATCAGAGGGAAAAAAAAAAAGGAGGAAGGAGAAAACTGAGGAGGAGATGGTGGAGAAAGGGTGTGAGTGAAAGAGATATGAGCACTGAACGAGGAGAAAGACGTTTCCTTCCGTTTGTCCGGTGGCTAACCTGATTAGCGTAGCATTGCTATAGGACCAGATCCGGTTGCTGTGATCTGAAAACACACACACACACAAACACACACACACATGCTTTATGCTTTGACGACACACGGCCACAGAGAATAAACAGTCGATGTTAAACTTTGTGTAAATGTTCACATTTAATGATGATCTCATCAGGTGTCACATGCACTGCCTTCTCGACTTTGTCTGTCGCCGAAGCAGCAAAGTGAAACATTCACTTGCTGTGGCTTTCTGCTTCATCCATATTCATTTTCCTTTCTGCTCCTTTTCTCCTCTTCCCCACTCCCTCTTTTCATTTATTGCTCTTCATCCTTTTGTTCTTCACTTCAGACCAGAGCAGGGTTTCTGGTCTTTGCCCGGGTTTTGATCTGCTCTTCCCACTGTGCAGCCTCACTGTTCTCTCTGTCCATCAGCAACAGACCTGCTAACGGCTGCAGACAGGAATGTTTACATTTGGGTCGAATTCGTTTAGCAATCAAAATAATTTTCTAAAAAGACAGATGTATGTAATGCATCTGCGTTGACAATAAATCTGTGAGTATCGGCAGGCGGATTTGCAGACTTGAACTAAAAGATAGTTTTGTTGGTTTTGTTCCTCCATCATCAGCAGAGAAAAACTGAGCTCTGGTGTACTTGTGTTTTAGTAGTAACACAAACACCCTGTGATATGTGAATAATCACATTTTTTAGAAAGATTAGGAGGTCCAGAGCCTCGTCTTCTGGCCCAGCTCCTTTACAGCATCCAAAGGACCTCAGATGCAGCCCAGTCTTTTGGTCTCATGATTTATCCTACCATCCCCGCTTTTGAACGAGACCTACTCCAACCATTGGCACTGGCAATGTTCTTTTTACTGCCAGTATTATATCCCAGTGTGTTATTGTGGTTTGGTCAGTATTACAGCTGGTTGTGTTCATGTCCAAATGCAGTGTCCGAGCACAAAAGACATACTTCAGTAAATACCTCCAGACTTAATTAACCAAGTGGTCATGTCAGTGCAAAGCCATTTGAATGCTGCAGTAAAAATTATTGCATGCTGGGTGCATGAGAGTGCCTTGTTCTAAAGTATCATCCTGTATTTATCAAAGTTATTTCAGTAGTTTGCTGTTAAATCACAATTGACTTTGTATGAAAAGGTTTCATAGATAACTTTGCAAGAAGAGGTGTGTGTGTGTGTGGTGTAAATTTAGATCAACTCAGTTAAAAAGTTGTTGGTTTTTTTTTTTTTTTGGAATCGAACACTTGTTTCCAATGTTGAGTCCTATCCAGTACATGATCAATCAATCAATCAATTTTATTTATATAGCGCCAAATCACAACAAACAGTTGCCCCAAGGCGCTTTATATTGTAAGGCAAGGCCATACAATAATTACATAAAATCCCCAACAGTCAAAACGACCCCCTGTGAGCAAGCACTTGGCGACAGTGGGAAGGAAAAAACCCCTTTTAACAGGAAGAAACCTCCAGCAGAACTGATGAATACAATGGCTGAAATATTGATGTCAATGATGTAAATGATGTCAAGATAAGAAAATGTCTATTGTGCATGGTGATGTAGCAGCCTTTCAAATGTCACAAAACTGAGAAAATTTGGTTTCTAGTGAAAAGCAAGCATTATATAATGTAGGCTTATTTTTGTAACATGTTACAAAATTACAGCTCATTTTAATGGACATGACATTTATCTGTGGGGTAAATGCTACAGTGAATAGGGATGGGTATCGAGAACCGGTTCCTTTCGGGTATCGTTAAGAAATTATTCGATCCGACATCAATAAGCTTTGTGCTTAACGATTCTGTTAAGCACAAAGAGAATCGTGAGAATCGTCCTCCGTTCTGTTCACACAGCTGTTCACACAAATGTTGTGCGGCTCTCTGACGAGTCAAGTTAGAACGATAGAATCCAGTCGGAATTAATAACTTCAAAGCGAAACACCATTTTGTTTATTTTTATTTATGGCCAGAGATCAAGGATACAGTGACCAATTTCATATTTATTTACTTTAAGACTCAATGAAATACATAGAAAACCTGTAAAGCCTACTTTTAGTACAAAATTCACAAGCGGTATCGATAAGGGAATCAATAAGGAATCGGATCGATAAGCAGAATCGATAATGGCATCTATCGATAAAATCTTATCAATACCCATCCCTAACAGTGAATATTTTTTCCTTCATCGCTGTCACGCAGACTGACTGCAGGAGGAAGAGCATGTGACCCATTTTATGTTGACATCCATAAGATTTCTTATAAATCACTTTCAGATCTACCAAATGTTGGTCATAGCATCTGATCCCTTCAGTTTCTCCCCTTCAGGGGTTGAAATTCTAAATTGTTTCTAGAAGGCATCAATTTTGATCATATTGGTAAGATCATATTATGAATCCCTTATCTAAAGAAAGAAAGAAAGAAAAGACTTGCATCTTAAAAAAACCCAGCGCCACTATACCCTTAAGTGAGCTGTGGTGTGATGTTGACTTTAGGTGCAGATGTCCCCGTGTTGTCCCTGTGTTGTCTCCGTGTTGGCAGTGACTCAGAACAGGAGGAAAATTGATGTATGTGCTTCAACTTTTTTTTAATCTCTGCCTCTCCTTAATTTACTTCCATTTTGTGTTTTGTCCTTTCAATTTTTTTCTGAACATTTCTCATGAAACGTGATTTTTTTTTTTTTTTTTTTTTTTTAAGTTGCTGTCAGGCTGCAGCTGTGCTTCCCATCTTTGAATTTATATTTCCTTCTTTGTCTGTTGTGACTTAATCTTCAGCTGTGAAAAGGCTCGCCTGGTAGAGATGGACACTCTGCTTCGTCAGTGTTCCAGTGTCATCAGGGATTCATTCATCTGTTCATTGTTTGCTCACGTTGGCTGGGGAGGCTAATGAAGCACTCAGGACCTCATTACAGGAAGTGCAGGTCTCTTTAGAATCTGGTAACCGCTACAGAGAGTCGGTGTAAGCGTATGTGAGAGAGACAGTGGTGGAGCTTTAAGATACAAAGATACAAAATTGAATTTTTACGCTGTGATTTTTGCCATGTGGACTGTTTTTATAGATTTGTTTCTACTTTACAAACACAGAAAATGCAGACTGTGTTTATATTTGACAGCTTTGTCCAATGCATCATCTTCTAATGTCTTCTGAGTCTTTGCTGATACGATTAGTCAATAATAACCTTGATTATTTAAATCTCAAGTATTTATTTACTTTTGTGGGTTGGTTTCTTCATTTAAGTTATGACATCATACTAAAGGAAAAACTTTGAGGGACTTTATTTGACAATACAAAGTGGTGAAAGCTTCACTTGGACTACTGGAGTTTCTTACATGCCAGTCCTCTGCCACCCCCTGAGAACAAAGGTCCAAGATTTCAGAGTCCTTGTGTGTCCAGTCTAATGGTCTTGCATTTTATATTTGATATTTCTCAATGAAATGGCAAAATACAGATTTACAACCCCAATTCCAATGAAGTTGGGATGTTGTGTAAAATGTAAATAAAAACAGAATACAATGATTTGCAAATCCTCTTCAACCTATATTCAACTGAATACACCACAAAGACAAGATATTTAATGTTAAAACTGATAAAATTTGTTTTTGTGCAAATATTTGCTCATTTTGAAATGGATGCCTGTAACATGTTTCAAAAAAGTTGGGACAGTGGTATGTTTACTACTGTGTTACATCACTTTTCCTTCTAACAACACTCAATAAGCGTTTTGGAACTGAGGACACTAACTGTTGAAGCTTTGTAGGTGGAATTCTTTCCCAATTCTTGCTTGATGTACGACTTCACCACAAAGACAAGATATTTAATGTTCAAACTAATAAACTTTATTGTTTTTGTGCAAATATTTGCTAATTTTGAAATGGATGCCTGCAACACATTTCAAAAAGTTGAGACAGGGAAAGACTGGGAAAGTTGATGAATGCTCAAAGAACACCTGTTTGGAAACAGGTGAATGTCGTGATTGGGTATAAAAGGAGCGTCCCCAAAAGTCTCAGCCGTTTACAAGCAAAGATGGGGCGAGGATCACCACTTTGTGAACAACTGTGTGGAAAAAATAGTCCAACAGTTTAAGAACAATGTTTCTCAACATTCAAATGCAAGGAATTTAGGGATTCCATCATCTACAGTCCATAATATAATCAGAAGATTCAGAGAATCTGGAGAACTTTCTGCACGTAAGCGGGAAGGACGAAAACCAACATTGAGAACCCGTGACCTTTGATCCCTCAGGCGGCACTGCATTAAAAACCGATATCATTGTGTCAAGGATCTTACGGTGTGGGCTCAGGAACACTTCAGAAAACCATTGTCAGTTAACACAGTTCGTCGCTACATCTACAAGTGCAAGTTAGAACTCTACCATGCAAAGCGAAAGCCATACATCAACAACATCCAGAAACACCACCGCCTTCTCTGGGCCCGAGCTCATTTGAAATGGACAGATGCAAAGTGTACTGTGGTCTGATGAGTCCATGTTTCAAATTGTTTTTGGAAATCATGAATGTTGTGTCCTCCGGACAAAAAAAGAAAAAGACCATCCAGATTGTTACCAGTGCAAAGTTCAAAAGCCAGCATCTGTGATGGTATGGGGGTGTGTTAGTGCCCGTGGCATGGACAACTTCTGTGATGGTACTTGGCCCCACAAATCTTAAAAACATGGTGTCTAACCAGATCCTTACTCTGGATGGCATTACCCTGACCTCTAGTAATACTGTGAGAAATCTTGGAGTCATTTTTGATCAGGATATGTCATTCAAAGCGCATATTAAACAAATATGTAGGACTGCTTTTTTGCATTTATGCAATATCTCTAAAATTAGAAAGGTCTTGTCTCAGAGTGATGCTGAAAAACTAATTCATGCATTTATTTCCTCTAGGCTGGACTATTGTAATTCATTATTATCAGGTTGTCCTAAAAGTTCCCTGAAAAGCCTTCAGTTAATTCAAAATGCTGCAGCTAGAGTACTAACAGGGACTAGAAGGAGAGAGCATATCTCACCCATATTGGCCTCTCTTCATTGGCTTCCTGTTAATTCTAGAATATAATTTAAAATTCTTCTTCTTACTTATAAGGTTTTGAATAATCAGGTCCCATCTTATCTTAGGGACCTCATAGTACCATATCACCCCAATAGAGCGCTTCGCTCTCAGACTGCAGGCTTACTTGTAGTTCCTAGGGTTTGTAAGAGTAGAATGGGAGGCAGAGCCTTCAGCTTTCAGGCTCCTCTCCTGTGGAACCAGCTCCCAATTCGGATCAGGGAGACAGACACCCTCTCTACTTTTAAGATTAGGCTTAAAACTTTCCTTTTTGCTAAAGCTTATAGTTAGGGCTGGATCAGGTGACCCTGAACCATCCCTTAGTTATGCTGCTATAGACTTAGACTGCTGGGGGGTTCCCATGATGCACTGAGTGTTTCTTTCTCTTTTTGCTCTGTATGCACCACTCTGCATTTAATCATTAGTGATTGATCTCTGCTCCCCTCCACAGCATGTCTTTTTCCTGGTTCTCTCCCTCAGCCCCAACCAGTCCCAGCAGAAGACTGCCCCTCCCTGAGCCTGGTTCTGCTGGAGGTTTCTTCCTGTTAAAAGGGAGTTTTTCCTTCCCACTGTCGCCAAGTGCTTGCTCACAGGGGGTTGTTTTGACCGTTGGGGTTTTTACGTAATTATTGTATGGCCTTGCCTTACAATATAAAGCGCCTTGGGGCAACTGTTTGTTGTGATGTGGCGCTATATAAATAAAATTGATGATGATGATGGCACCATCAGTGCTGAAAGGTACATCCAGGTTTTGGAGCAACACATGCTGCCATCCAAGCAACATCTTTTTCAGGGACGTCCCTGCTTATTTCAGCAAGACAATGCCAAGCCACATTCTGCACGTGTTACAACCGCGTGGCTTCGTGGTAAAAGAGTGCGGGTACTACACTGGCCTTCCTGTAGTCTAGACCTGTCACCCATTGAAAATGTGTGGTGCATTATGAAGCGCAAAATACAACAAAGGAGACCCCGGACTGTTGAACAACTGAAGTCGTACATCAAGCAAGAATGGGAAAGAATTCTACCTACAAAGCTTCAACAATTAGTGTCCTCAGTTCCCAAATGCTTATTGAGTGTTGTTAGAAGGAAAGGTGATGTAACACAGTGGTAAACATACCACTGTCCCAGCTTTTTTGAAACATGTTGCAGGCATCCATTTCAAAATGAGCAAATTTTTGCACCAAAACAATAAAGTTTATCAGTTTGAAATAAATATCTTGTCTTTGTGGTGAATATAGGTTGAAGAGGATTTGCAAATCGTATTATGTTTTTATTGATATTTTACACAACGTCCCAATTTCATTGGAACTGGGTTTATACTTCACCAGGACAAAATGAGCCCAAGAACAGCGTTTAACAAGCGAAAGAACACAAATAAAATCCACTGAAAGCACAACTTAAGGCACCTTGACACTTTTGATCCCCGTACTGCTGCGCAATTCATCGTGCCAGTGCGTTCCACCTTGTCCCGCTTGACACCAGGCTTTGTCCCACTTCACACCATGGTATATAAATTAATTTTGTAGCTGGTGACACATTTGCTGTCAGAACCTGGCTGATGAAACCATTCTGTCATCGCTCCCAACGTCTCAGAATCTTGTCTCAAAGGTAATTATTTATGATATATAGCAGTGGGTTGGTAAAACAGGTGCATTTTCATTCCTTCTCGTGTTAGATAATGTATCTGTAAAGTTATGTTTGTTATAGATGTAACATACCTTCATGATCTAATTTCAGATTCAGATGCCCTGTGCACATTGACACAGTGTTTTGAATAGGTTGTACAATGTTCGTGACTAGTTCACGCAAGGGGTGCAAAATTAATGCGTGCCACAAATTTTGAACATTTGAACTTTCATTTTCTTGATGCACTGCCATGCACTCGCACACAGTTCATGCACAGTTTACAGTGAGTTTACTCATTGGCAGACAAGATTGCGTGCCAATGCGAGGCTCAAATTCATGCAAGTGTCAAGGTGCCTTAAGCCTCCTCATCACTTTAAATTTTGCTTTAAATTGTAAAGTCCTTCAGTATAATTGAGCAGCAGACTAGGTTGGTAGTCCTGTCAGCTTTTGTTGAGCCATGGAAACAGACAGGCTTTTTTGTACTTAAAATATCCATGAAATGAGGTCTCCCACTGACGGACAAATGACCTTGTAGAATCAAGCGGAAAAGGCTCCCCCCGCCAACCCCTCAGATGTGTGTAAAGCTGTAAATTTGTATGTCCTTTTTGTACCAAAACATGGACAATGATGCCATGTGTCATCTTGTATTTTTGCCAACAATTCCAAATGCACTGAGCTTCCATAACTAGTAGCGTAACAAATGTTAGTCCAAGGAGTTGGCTTTGTGTCTTCCTGAACACAAATATGTAACTTGTAATAAAATCCTCCATCGGTCTAAATTTATAATCATTGTTAAGGCCGATGATGCCTACACTTAATACAAAGTTATCTTCCTGGAATTTTGAAAGCTTTTGTCAGTTTGTACAAAATAAATGATTTTCATAAAGCGGCTAAAGCGAAATGTGCATGGTCACTGTTAACAAGTACAGTGATGGAACTGGACCTTTAGATTTGTTTGGGGGGGGGGGGGGATTTTGGGCTTACAGTGATGATTATGAAGTTATTTTTTAGGATCAGTCTAATATATAAAGCTGACCGTGTGTTCTCTATGCACAGCCACAGTAATTAAGCAATCTGAGCCAAACCTGGTGACTGGGGGCACCAAGAGGGAGATCACTGGGGTCCTTAGGTTGAAAGCGTACATGCCTGAACACACACACACACACACACACACACACACACACACACACACACACACACACACACACACACACAACTGGCCTTATATACAGTGGTATGCAAAAGTTTGGTCACACCTGATGATTTTCATGATTTTCTTTTATAAATCATTGGTTGTTTGGATCAGTAATTTCAGTTAAATATATCATATTTGGACACACTGATTTTTGAGAAGTGAAATGAAGTTTCTAGTATTTACAGAAAATGTGCAATAATTATTTAAACAAAATTAGGCAGGTGCATAAATTTGGGCCCCCACAGAAAAAATACATCAATATTTAGTAGATCCTCCTTTTGCAGAAATAACAGCCTCTAAACGCTTCCTATAGCTTCCAGTGAGAGTCTGGATTCTGGTTGAAGGTATTTTGGACCATTCTTCTTTACAAAACGCCTCAGGTTTGTTGGTTTCCGAGCATGGACAGCCCGCTTAAAACAGAGTTTTAATAATATTCAGGTCTGGGGACTGAGATGGCCATGACGTGACGCATCTACGGACAATTAATTCTGATGCTGTGATTTTTGCCATGTGCCATGTAGCCTCCTGCTACATGGGGCTAACCAGAGATTTCTTGAGTCTCATGAATGTCACAAATTGCTCTATGAAAATTAATGACAGCATACACACAATGCAATGCAACTTACTACACCTTAACTAAAGTGATATGAAATATACAATCACATGGCTAAAATTCTTCTCTATTACCTGTGCATAGAACGGGTAACTCAGCTAGTGTTTTATATTTTAATGGATATCTCTCCGATTCATATTGTGCTGTGTCCCCTCATTATCTTTTATTTGCTCATTCATTCGTTTTCTGCCACTTATACGGGTTGCGGTAGTAGTACACCAAGCACCTCATCCCACACTTCCCTATCCTGTCTCTATCTTTTATTGATTTTTTTTTGTCATTCTTGGGCTGTTGTTGAGACGGAGCACAATTTAGGGTGATGTGACTGCAGGTTTCAGCTGTGACTGTCCAGCCCTGGTCCCACCAAATAATGAAGAATGAATAATGAGCCACGTAGCATGTTTTTTTTTTTTTTTTTTGGTTTGAGTCCAGTTATTCAACAATCATGAGAGAATAGTGGCTCGTAGAGTCTCTTGGAGGCAGAATATTTGGCTAATGAGGCTCATCTCTGAGCGTGGCGCTAATTTCAAGAAGTTCAAAATTTGGCAACAACAGTGTGGGGCGGTTTGTGTACAAGTTACTACGAGGACAAACGAGGATGTTAGAGGGATGTTTGTGGTGAGGACGAGGCTGTTGGAAGCCCATTATCCAAGCGCCTGGCAGCTATGAGGACAGGACAGGCTATTTTGCCTCTGCCCTCTTGCGCACTTGATCGTGACAATCCCACCTGCTTTGTGCGCCGGACACTGTATATATAACATAATTATTTTGTAGTAGATTTAAATCCACTACAAAATACAAAATCATTTTCTGTCAGAGATTGGATGTTGAAAACACTTATCGCTTCAGGAATCACAGAAGGCCGTTACAATTGGACGCTTTTTTTTCCTCTTTCTCCTGCTCCATGAGTTGGAGAAGGTATTTAAAACAGCTTAAAAGGTAATTATTTTGAAAGTTTATATTGTAATAGCTTGGTAAAACAGTTGCATGTTCATTCCTTCTTTATGAGCAGCTGTAAAAGTATGTTCATGATAGATTTAACATCTTGTTATAATGGATCAGACAAGCTCCACGGTGTGCACACTGGTGCAGTGACTGGCACTCAAGAAGCGCATTTACGCAGAGAGAGTGTGCACAAAAGAGCGATTTAGCAGACAATAATGGACAAACACAAAGTTAAAAGTTGGATCACTGGTGAGCTGCGGAAGAAATAAAGCCAGTGAGAAGAAGTGCATGACTCTGGAACACAGGTGAACTACAGCCTGATGCACAGATGCACACACCAGCTGGACTGTGCAGGAGATGTTTTTTTGGACTGCATTTAAAAAATGTGACATCTTGAATGATGGCGCTTCATGGATCATATATGGATTGATGTGGATCATATGCAATGACACAAACCATTCGAGGCTGGATGGGGCTCAAATGACAGGCCGGTCGTTGCTCATTAGAGGCTGATACCTGGCACATGCGAGGTACATAGAGGCTTCTTCATAGCTGATATGTGATAGATTTATCCATGGCTCATTATTCAAACAATCACTGACAAATCCATACATGACTCATTATACTTGGCTTTATTATTTGGTGGGACCAAGGCTTCTTACACAGAAAAAGCAGCGTCAGGTATTGCACTAAATACATCCATTTCATGACAAATTTGAGAATTTCTGCCCCATGTGGTAAACATTTACTTAAAAATGGGGAATGTTATGCAGTTAGTTATATAGTTTAGTGTTCTAGGCTTTATGAGGAAAAGTAAAAGGCATAAAATCAACAGCTTGTACTGTGAGTGTCACGTTCATGCTTTCAGTGATATCTGTATGTATGACGCACTAAGCAGCAGCTGGCTTTGTTGTGTTTGATTTTCCTGCTTGTCACCTTTCTGTCTTGACTTTTCTGTCTTTTGATGTTTGGGCTAAAACAGCGGAGCAGCTGTTGGAGGTCGTCTCATAGAGTGACACTGACACAACGGCAAATAAAGAGATTAAACATGGCTTAAAATGAAGGGAAACGATGCATTCATGAGAATGTGGATAATCTGATTAAAGATGCATTTAAGACACTGAATGCACAGCAGGAAAATCTATTGACAGAATATATCTGGCTGTATAGATGATGCAGATTTTTGGTTTCTCGCTTTTGAGGATATCTTGATTGTGTGTCTTGTGCCCAGTTAAAGTTGGACATTGATAATAGTATTTGATGTGGATTGATCTAACACCCTATTACACATCAGAAATAAGCCTGAGAATATCAGCAGTTTTTAGCTTTCACATCAAAGTGCACAACAATTTCTTCCCACAAACTGTTGTGACATGCCCACCTCTTCCACAATTTCTCGGATAGTCACACAACTGAAAAGCCACCGAAAGCCGTCTGAATCTTCCGAATGGTGGAAGAGGTGGACATCATTTTTCGGAGTCCAGCATGTCCTGTGAGACTTCAACGCGGTGGCACTTTTGCTCCGTCAGCAGCTTTGCCTTGAAGCCATCGGCATGAATTTTGCTGCAACTCTTTTCATGGCCAAATCTTCTGTCACAGTGGAATGTGCTGATGTCCACCTTCCGCAATTTTTCGGATAGTCACACGACGGTCCCACATCACCACAGCGTTCACTTTGGAAATGATCCAGTCATTTCAGCATGTTGATGGCCGACCAGAGCGCGGCTCGCTCTCCACCATTGTGCGGTCGTCTTTAAACCGGTTGTACCGCTCCTTAATCTGTGTGATGCCCAGAGGATCATCACCGAAAGCCGTCTGAATAATCCGAATGGTTTCCACCTGGCTGTCACCCAGTTTCTGGCAAAATTTGATGGAGTCGCGCTGCTCCAGTCGTTGCGCCATTTTCCTTGGAATGAAAAAACGCCAAGCGCACGACACACACGTCACAGAAAGGCTGCTTACCAGGAAATGACGCAATCAACAGACGTAAAAAATTCACGCATGCGCATGAATGTTCAAGGTTGGCTCATGCAAGCATACGTGATTCAAATCCATCAGGTTTTTGAAAAAAAATAAAAAGGTCGGATACTTTTCTAACAGACCTCGTACATCCAGTTGTAGTGATGTTGCAGTGCTTCAGAGAATCCACAGTAGTAGTTTTGAAGAAATCCTTCAAAACCTATACGAGGTCTGTCCAAAAAGTATCGGACCTTTTTATTTTTTGCAAAAACATATGGATTTGAATCACATGTGATTGCATCAGCCAAGCTTGAACCTTCGTGCGCATGCGTGAGTTTTTCACGCCTGTCGGTTGCGTGATTCGCCTGTGAGCAGACTTTGTGTGAGCAGTGGTCCACCCCTCTCATCGGATTTTTATTGCGAATAAATGTCTAAACGATTTGGAGCTTTGCTGCATCAAATTTTTCCAGAAACTGTGAGACACCTCCAGCTGGACACCATTCGGAAAATTTAGATGGCTTTCAGCGACGATTTTATGGGGATTACACAGATTAAGGAGTGCTCCAGCCGGTTTAAAGACCACCCACAGCGTCTGAGAGCGCGGCGTGCTCCGAGCGCCGATGAACAGGCTCAAACCCCGCTCAAACAACCAGATCATTTCCAACGTGAAGGCTTTGTTGATCCGGGACGTCGTCTAATTTTCACAAAAAAGGCAGAAGGCGTGGACATCAGCACTTTTTCGGCACATTCTACTGTTACAGGAGTTTTTTTTCATGGAAGGAGAAGCGGAGGATTGCGCCACCAATGCCGCGGGACAAAACCACCTCCGTGTTGGTCTCACAGGACGGCTTTCAGGTGGCTTTCAGACAGCTTCCGGTTGCTTTTCAGTCAATCAATTTTATTTATATGGGATGTTCAAGACATTGATCAGAAGAACAGTGTAGTTTGGTTAAAAAGTTGATTGGAGAGGGGAATCAAATCAAATCAATTTTATTTATATAGTGCCAAATCACAACAAACAGTTGCCCCAAGGCGCTTTATATTGCAAGGCAAAAGCCATACAATAATTACAGAAAAACCCCAACGGTCAAAACGACCCCCTGTGAGCAAGCACTTGGTGACAGTGGGAAGGAAAAACTCCCTTTTAACAGGAAGAAACCTCCAGCAGAACCAGGCTCAGGGAGGGGCAGTCTTCTGCTGGGACTGGTTGGGGCTGAGGGGAGAGAGTCAGGAAAAAGACATGCTGTGGAAGAGAGCAGAGATCAATCACTAATGATTAAATGCAGAGTGGTGCATACAGAGCAAAAAGAGAAAGAAACAGTGCATCATGGGAACCCCCCAGCAGTCTAAGTCTATAGCAGCATAACTAAGGGATGGTTCAGGGTCACCTGATCCAGCCCTAACTATAAGCTTTAGCAAAAAGGAAAGTTTTAAGCCTAATCATAAAAGTAGAGAGGGTGTCTGTCTCCCTGATCTGAATTGGGATCTGGTGTCACAGGAGAGGAGCCTGAAAGCTGAAGGCTCTGCCTCCCATTCTACTCTTAAAAACCCTAGGAACTACAAGTAAGCCTGCAGTCTGAGAGCGAAGCGCTCTATTGGGGTGATATGGTACTATGAGGTCCCTAAGATAAGATGGGACCTGATTATTCAAAACCTTATAAGTAAGAAGAAGAATTTTAAATTCTGTTCTAGAATTAACAGGAAGCCAATGAAGAAAGGCCAATATGGGTAAGATATGCTCTCTCCTTCTAGTCCCCGTTAGTACTCTAGCTGCAGCATTTTGAATTAACTGAAGGCTTTTCAGGGAACTTTTAGGACAACCTGATAATAATGAATTACAATAGTCCAGCCTAGAGGAAATAAATGCATGAATTAGTTCTTCAGCATCACTCTGAGACAAGACCTTTCTAATTTTAGAGATATTGCGTAAATGCAAAAAAGCAGTCCTACATATTTGTTTAATATGCGCTTTGAATGACATATCCTGATCAAAAATGACTCCAAGATTTCTCACAGTATTACTAGAGGTCAGGGTAATGCCATCCAGAGTAAGGATCTGGTTAGACACCATGTTTCTAAGATTTGTGGGGCCAAGTACAATAACTTCAGTTTTATCTGAGTTTAAAAGCAGGAAATTAGAGGTCATCCATGTCCTTATGTCTGTAAGACAATCCTGCACTTTAGCTAATTGGTGTGTGTCCTCTGGCTTCATGGATAGATAAAGCTGGGTATCATCTGCGTAACAATGAAAATTTAAGCAATGCCGTCTAATAATACTGCCTAAGGGAACCATGTATAAAGTGAATAAAATTAGTCCTAGCACAGAACCTTGTGGAACTCCATAATTAACCTTAGTCTGTGAAGAAGATTCCCCATTTACATGAACAAATTGTAATCTATTAGATAATTATGATTCAAACCACCGCAGCGCAGTGCCTTTAATACCTTTGGCATGCTCTAATCTCTGTAATAAAATTTTATGGTCAACAGTATCAAAAGCAGCACTGAGGTCTAACAGAACAAGCACAGAGATGAGTCCACTGTCTGAGGCCATAAGAAGATCATTTGTAACCTTCACTAATGCTGTTTCTGTACTATGATGAATTCTAAAACCTGACTGAAACTCTTCAAATAGACCATTCCTCTGCAGATGATCAGTTAGCTGTTTTACAACTACCCTTTCAAGAATTTTTGAGAGAAAAGGAAGGTTGGAGATTGGCCTATAATTAGCTAAGATAGCTGGGTCAAGTGATGGCTTTTTAAGTAATGGTTTAATTACTGCCACCTTAAAAGCCTGTGGTACATAGCCAACTAATAAAGATAGATTGATCATATTTAAGATCGAAGCATTAAATAATGGTAGGGCTTCCTTGAGCAGCCTGGTAGGAATGGGGTCTGATAGACATGTTGATGGTTTGGATGAAGTAACTAATGAAAATAACTCAGAACAATCTGAGAGAAAGAGTCTAACCAAATACCGGCATCACTGAAAGCAGCCAAAGATAACGATACGTCTTTGGGATGGTTATGAGTAATTTTTTCTCTAATAGTTAAAATTTTATTAGCAAAGAAAGTCATGAAGTCATTACTAGTTAAAGTTAAAGGAATACTCGGCTCAATAGAGCTCTGACTCTTTGTGATATGATAGAATATGATAGAATTTATTTCAGCAACAACAGCCTGGCTACAGTGTTGAAAAGAAACCTGGGGTTGTTCTTATTTTCTTCAATTAGTGATGAGTAGTAAGATGTCCTAGCTTTACGGAGGGCTTTTTTATAGAGCAACAGACTCTTTTTCCAGGCTAAGTGAAGATCTTCTAAATTAGTGAGACGCCATTTCCTCTCCAACTTACGGGTTATCTGCTTTAATCTGCGAGTTTGTGAGTTATACCATGGAGTCAGGCACTTCTGATTTAAAGCTCTCTTTTTCAGAGGAGCTACAGCATCCAAAGTTGTCTTCAATGAGGATGTAAAACTATTGATGAGATACTCTATCTCACTTACAGAGTTTAGGTAGCTACTCTGCACTGTGTTGGTATATGGCATTAGAGAACATAAAGAAGGAATCATATCCTTAAACCTAGTTACAGCGCTTTCTGAAAGACTTCTAATGTAATGAAACTTATTCCACACTGCTGGGTAGTCCATCAGAGTAAATGTAAATGTTATTAAGAAATGATCAGACAGAAGGGAGTTTTCAGAGAATACTGTTAAGTCTTCTATTTCCATACCATAAGTCAGAACAAGATCTAAGATATGATTAAAGTGGTGGGTGGACTCATTTACATTTTGAGCAAAGCCAATTGAGTCTAATAATAGATTAAATGCAGTGTTGAGGCTGTCATTCTCAGCATCTGTGTGGATGTTAAAATCGCCCACTATAATTATCTTATCTGAGCTAAGCAAGTCAGAGAAAAGGTCTGAAAATTCACAGAGAAACTCACAGTAACGACCAGGTTGACGATAGATAATAACAAATAAAACTGTTTTTTGGGACTTCCAATTTGGATGGACAAGACTAAGAGTCAAGCTTTCAAATGAATTAAAGCTCTGTCTGGGTTTTTGATTAATTAATAAGCTGGAATGGAAGATTGCTGCTAATCCTCCGCCTCGGCCCGTGCTACGAGCATTCTGGCAGTTAGTGTGACTCGGGGGTGTTGACTCATTTAAACTAACATATTCATCCTGCTGTAACCAGGTTTCTGTAAGGCAGAATAAATCAATATGTTGATCAATTATTATATCATTTACTAACAGGGACTTAGAAGAGACAGACCTAATGTTTAATAGACCACATTTAACTGTTTTAGTCTGTGGTGCAGTTGAAGGTGCTATATTATTTTTTCTTTTTGAATTTTTATGCTTAAATAGATTTTTGCTGGTTATTGGTGATCTGGGAGCAGGCACCGTCTCTGCGGGGATGGGGTATTGGGGGGATGGCAGGGGGAGAGAAGCTGCAGAGAGGTGTGTAAGACTACAACTCTGCTTCCTGGTCCCAACCCTGGATAGTCACGGTTTGGAGGATTTAAGAAAATTGGCTAGATTTCTAGAAATGAGAGCTGCTCCATCCAAAGTGGGATGGATGCCGTCTCTCCTAACAAGACCAGGTTTTCCCCAGAAGCTTTGCCAATTATCTATGAAGCCCACCTCATTTTTTGGACACCACTCAGACAGACAGCAATTCAAGGAGAACATGCGGCTAAACATGTCACTCCCGGTCCGATTGGGGAGGGGCCCAGAGAAAACTACAGAGTCCGACATTGTTTTTGCAAAGTTACACACCGATTCAATGTTGATTTTAGTGACCTCCGATTGGCGTAACCGGGTGTCATTACTGCCGACGTGAATTACAATCTTACCAAATTTACGCTTAGCCTTAGCCAGCAGTTTCAAATTTCCTTCAATGTCGACAATTGACTATGGTTGCTGGTGTCGCTAACTTCACATTTCTCAAAACAGAGTCGCCAATAACCAGAGTTTGATCCTTGGCGGGTGTGTCGCCGAGTGGGGAAAAACCGTTAGAAATGTGAACGGGTTGGCGGTGTACACGGGGCTTCTGTTTAGAACTACGCTTCCTCCTCACAGTCACCCAGTCGGCCTGCTTTCCCGGCTGCTCGGGATCTGCCAGAGGGAAACTAACGGCGGCTAAGCTACCTTGGTCCGCACCGACTACAGGGGCCTGGCTAACTGTAGAATTTTCCACGGTGCGGAGCCGAGTCTCCAATTCGCCCAGCCTGGCCTCCAAAGCTACGAATAAGCTACACTTATTACAAGTACCATTACTGCTAAAGGAGGCCGAGGAATAACTAAACATTTCACACCCAGAGCAGAAAAGTGCGGGAGAGACAGGAGAAGCCGCCATGCTAAACCGGCTAAGAGCTAGTAGCTGCGCTAAGCTAGCGGATTCCTAAAGACACACAAAGTGAATAATGTGTAAATAATTTAGAGGTGATTCAGCAGAGGGAGTGCTTTAGTTAAGGCACGTGAAGATTACACTGTGAAACAAATCGTTATCTAGTTAACTAGCTCAATCTAACTGCGCAGATTAAACAGCTAACAGATACAGCAAAACACCACTGTGCTCCGGAACAGGAAGTGATACAATACCGCAGTGAGAGCCAACCACCAGTAGTGTGAGTATCCGAGAAATTGTGCATGAGCTGGACATGCATCATCACGGCGGTGCTTTGCGCCATGCAGCTCCGCCGCGACGCGCGAAGTTCCTAAAAAATAAAAAGGTACGATACTTTTTGGACAGACCTCGTATAAAGTGACATATTCATCCAGAATCTGGATCTGCAGCACCTCCAAAATTCAGTGGAGTCTTTCATGCCCTAATATCTATCTGTGGTGCAAATTTGGTGAGAATCTGTGAAATAGTTTTGACGTAATCCTTCAAAGCCTGTTGATCCAGAATCTGGATCTCGCCTCCAAAATTTCATGGGTTCTTCCATGGCCTAATATGGATCTGTGTTGAAAATTTTGTCAAAATCTGTGCAGTAGTTTTGAGGTAATCCTGCTAACAGACAGACAGACAAATAAACAAACGCTGATGATTTTATTACATCCTTGATGGATGTAATAAGGATGGCGGCTGCCATTAAACACCACAGAAGAAGATTCAAAGGATTCAAAAGAATTTTATTGTCATATGCACAAAAGAACATGTTCCCTGCACAATGAAATGTGTCTACTGCATTTAACCCATCCTAATTGCCAGTAGGAGCACAAGTCGCCATTAGGCGCCTGGGGACCAGCTCCAGATGTACATCCCTGCGTGGGTCAACAGCAGGGCTGAGCAAACCAAGACCGACCGATAACAAACGACACACAACACACATAGGCCGGCCCGGTACATAAACACATATTAAAAAAGCACACACGAGGGAAAAAGGAGAAAAAAAAACCCTCATAGCCGCTGTGGATGAGGGGTTAGTTTTGTTTTTCTCCACAGGGTCACGTTTTGAGAGGACTGTGTTTCGTGTCAAAATAAAGGCATAAAATGTTCTGGCTTCTGCCCTCAGTATTCAGTCACTGCCCTTTTTCATTTATTTATATAGCGCCAAATCACAAAAAGCTGCTTCAAGGTGCTTCATACAAGTAAGATCTAACCTTACCAACACCTGGAGCAAAAGTAGTAAGGAAGAACTCCCTCTGGTGATTTGAGGAACAAACCTCAAGCAGACCAGACCCTCTGCTTGGGCCATTTAACACAAGTTTTGCAAAGTTCAACAAAGCTGAAGAAACAGAAAATGAAAAACAAAACAAAACGTAATAGTATAAAGAAGATGAGAACATTTAGGACTGTTTCCGCCTGAAATGTTTAATCAGTTTTTAAACTGTACTTCATCCATATATATATGTGTGTGTGTGTGTATGTATGTGTATGTGTATATATATATATATATATATATCTGTATATATATATATATATATATATATATATAAAAGGTGCTCAAAGGTTTACATACAGTAGTGTTCAGAGTAATAGTAGTGCTATGTGACTAAAAAGATTAATCCAGGTTTTGAGTATATTTCTTATTGTTACATGGGAAACAAGGTACCAGTAGATTCAGTAGATTCTCACAAATCCAACAAGACCAAGCATTCATGATATGCACACTCTTAAGGCTATGAAATTGGGCTATTAGTAAAAAAAAAAGTAGAAAAGGGGGTGTTCACAATAATAGTAGTGTGGCATTCAGTCAGTGATTTCTTCAATTTTGTGGAACAAACAGGTGTGAATCAGGTGTCCCCTATTTAAGGATGAACCCAGCACCTGTTGAACATGCTTTTCTTTTTGAAAGCCTGAAGAAAATGGGATGTTCAAGACATTGATCAGAAGAACAATGTAGTTTGGTTAAAAAGTTGATTGGAGAGGGGAATCAAATCAATTTTATTTATATAGCGCCAAATCACAACAAACAGTTGCCCCAAGGCGCCTTATATTGCAAGGCAAAAGCCATACAATAATTACAGAAAAACCCCAACGGTCAAAACGAACCCCTGTGAGCAAGCACTTGGTGACAGTGGGAAGGAAAAACTCCCTTTTAACAGGAAGAAACCTCCAGCAGAACCAGGCTCAGGGAGGGGCAGTCTTCTGCTGGGACTGGTTGGGGCTGAGGGGAGAGAATCAGGAAAAAGACATGCTGTGGAAGAGAGCAGAGATCAATCACTAATGATTAAATGCAGAGTGGTGCATACAGAGCAAAAAGAGAAAGAAACACTCAGTGGGTGAAATATGCTCTCTCCTTCTAGTCCCCGTCAGTACTCTAGCTGCAGCATTTTGAATTAACTGAATGCTTTTCAGGGAACTTTTAGGACAACCTGATAATAATGAATTACAATAGTCCAGCCTAGAGGAAATAAATGCATGAATTAGTTTTTCAGCATCACTCTGAGCCAAGACCTTTCTAATTTTAGAGATATTGCGCAAATGCAAAAAAGCAGTCCTACATATTTGTTTAATATGCGCATTGAAGGACATATCCTGATCAAAAATGATTCCAAGATTTCTCACAGTATTACTAGAGGTTAGGGTAATGCCATCTAGAGTAAGGATCTGGTTACACCATGTTTCTAAGATGTGTGGGGCCAAGTACAATAACTTCAGTTTTATCTGAGTTTAAAAGCAGGAAATTGGAGGTCATCCATGTCTTTATGTCTGTAAGACATTCCTGCAGTTTAACTAATTGGTGTGTGTCCTCTGGCTTCATAGATAGATAAAGCTGGGTATCATCTGCGTAGCAATGAAAATTTAAGCAATGCTTTCTAATAATACTGCCTAAGGGAAGCATGTATAAAGTGAATAAAATTGGTCCTAGCACAGAACCTTGTGGAATTCCATAATCAACCTTAGTCTGTGAAGAAGACTCCCCATTTACATGAACAAATTGTAATCTATTAGATAAATATGATTCAAACCACCGCAGCACAGTGCCTTTAATACCTATGGCATGCTCTAATCTCTGTAATAAAATTTTATGGTCAACAGTATCAAAAGCAGCACTGAGGTCTAACAGGACAAGCATAGAGATGAGTCCACTGTCTGAGGCCATCCATCCATCCATCCATCCATTTACTTCCGCTTTATCCGGAGTCGGGTCGCGGGGGCAGCAGCTCAAGCAAAGCCGCCCAGACCTCCCGATCCACACACACCACCCCCAGCTCCTCCAGGGGAACCCCAAGGCGTTCCCAAGCCAGCCAAGAGATGTAATCCTTCCAGCGTGTCCTGGGTTTTCCCCGGGGCCTCCTCCCAGTGGGACGTGCCCCGGAACACCTCTCCAGCGAGGCATCCAGGGGGCATCCGGAAAAGATGCCCAAGCCACCTCAACTGACTCCTTTCGACATGGAGGAGCAGCGGCTCGACTCCGAGCTCCTCCCGAGTGACCGAGCTCCTCATCCTATCTTTAAGGGAGCGCCCAGCCACCCTGCGGAGGAAACTCATCTCGGCCACTTGTACCCACGATCTCGTTCTTTCGGTCATGAGCCAAATCTCATGACCATAGGTGAGGATTGGAACGTAGATCGATCGGTAAATCGAGAGCTTTGTCTGTCTGAGGCCATAAGAAGATAATTTGTAACCTTCATAAATGCTGTTTCTGTACTATGATGAATTCTAAAACCTGACTGAAACTCTTCAAACAGACCATTCCTCTGCAGATGATCAGATAGCTGTTTTACAACTACCCTTTCAAGAATTTTTGAGAGAAAAGGAAGGTTGGAAAACGTATACGCATGTGCAAAAAATTATAGGCTGTTCATCTACAGTGATCTCCAATGCTTTAAAATGGACAAAAAAAAACAGAGACGTGGAAGAAAACGGAAAACAGCCATCAAAATGGATAGAAGAATAACCAGAATGGCAAAGGCTCACCCACTGATCAGCTCCAGGATGATCAAAGACAGTCTGGAGTTACCTGTAAGCGCTGTGACAGTTAGAAGACGCCTATGTGAAGCTAATTTATTTTCAAGAATCCCCCGCAAAGTCCCTCTGTTAAATAAAAGACGTGCAGAAGAGGTTACAATTTGCCAAAGAACACATCAATTGGCCTCAAGAGAAATGGAGGAATATTTTGTGGACTGATGAGAGTAAAATTGTTCTTTTTGAGTCCAAGGGCCACCGACAGTTTGTGAGACGACCCCCAAACTCTGAAGCCACAGTTCACAGTGAAGACAGTGAAGCATGGTGGTACAAGCATCATGATATGGGCATGTTTCTCCTACTATGGTGTTGGGCCTATATATTGTATACCAGGTATCATGGATCAGTTTGGATATGTCAAAATACTTGAAGAGGTCATGTTGCCTTATGCTGAAGAGGACATGCCTTGAAATGGGTGTTTCAACAAGACAATGACCCAAGCACACTAGTAAATGAGCAAAATCTTGATTACAAACCAACAAAATTAATGCCTCGTAGATGTGAAGAAATCATGAAAAACTGTGGTTATACAACTAAATATTAGTTTAGTGATTCACAGGATTGCTAAAAAAGCAGTTTGAACATAACAGTTTTGAGTTTGTAGCGTCAACAGCAGATGCTACTATTATTGTGAACACCCCCTTTTCTACATTTTTTTTTTTTTTACTAAAAGCCCAATTTCATAGCCTTAAGAGTGTGCATATCATGAATGCTTGGTCTTGTTGGATTTGTGAGAATCTACTGAATCTACTGGTACCTTGTTTCCCATGTAACAATAAGAAATATACTCAAAACCTGGATTAATCTTGAGTCACATAGCACTACTATTATTCTGAACACTACTGTCCTCTTGCAGAATTTCTTGGGCCATTTTTCAGAGAATATGAATGATGACACATAAACTTGACAACATAAACTACCCAAATTACCCTGATCAAAAGTTTACGTAACCCTGTTCTTAATACCTGTCGTGACACATGAACCCATAGTACCCTCATAAAAATCCCAAGTTCCATAACACCTGCAGAAAAAAATCTCTGGAGCCGCCACTGGTTGACCTGCAGTTGAACTGCATTGGAGTTGCATTTGAATTCCTCGGACAGTATTCGTGTGGCACTTGGGAAAATATGCCAAATTCGCATGGCCACCAGGAATGCAGAGAGCAGGCACACTACTGTTGTGCTGCATTCGAGCTGGGGAATATTCGTGCGGCAGTATTGTACAGAATGATCTCTCTGCATCAATAAAGCAGTCAGATTCTTTGGAGACTTTCAAGTCTAGACACACTTCATTGCTCTTTTCTATGGCTAGCATGTTGTGTTACTGTGCATTTAATTTTTTTATTTTTTCTCTTTTATTGTGCTTTTTAATCTTTTAATTGTGCTGTTTTAATCCTTTAATTCATTTTGTCTTTTTTTTTTATTGTTTGTTTGAATTGGTGCTGTATAAAACGAATGTGCCGGGTTTGGTTGCTTTGCAGTGGTTAGTGGCGATGGTTGTAAAGTCATTTATTTATTTATTTTCCTTCAATCTGGCACATCTGTGTAGCTATAAATGACTGTTCTCTAGTCAGATATCTGCGCCAAATTTCACCAGCGGTTTTGCCAGCTCCACTTTCCTGTCAATGACGGACTTGTGGAGCGCCGTCTGTCCTTCTGGGCCGAATGAGTTGACACTGAATACGCAGTTTGTCATGTTCTGCAGCAAGAATACAGCTCCTTGGTGTTGCCTTTCTTCACCGCTTCTTGGAAAACCTTCTTGGGCGTGTAACATGTTGACACATCCACCTGGCTCATGATTGCAGCTCAGCTGGAAGGTGTTGGACAAAGTAATCCTGCCTGCAACCCTACAGCTGATAACAATCGTCTTCCTCTGTCAAGCGTCTCTGCTCAGTGCCACAGGTGGATTAAGAGCCATCTTTAATATCTTAAATATGATGCGAGTGCGATACCCAGCAGTGTGACACAGCAGGTCTTCAAAAGAGCGGCCCACAGTGCTCCCCCACCCCACCCGCTTGCTTTCCACCCAGACCTGGGGCGGCACATACGGCATTGGAGGGGCTTTCTGCATATTCCTGCTGCATTCTTTCAGCATTGTGGGTTTTCATACTGTGTTGTTGTTATTCTTTGTCCGTTTTATTTTATTCTGTTTTTATTTTGAAGGTTTTTGTCCGCACTCAACCTGCACTCTGGTTAGTCGACCTGCATTCAGGAGCTGCTGCACTCTGAATTGCACGAATCAGTCGATCTGTTGGGTATTGGTACGGCATTTGTACATGGCTGTACGAATGTCTGTTCTGTACGACTGCAACTCGAATTCTATTTGTTCTTGCAATACGTGTGAGTCGTACGGCATTCATACTCCAGTGCGACCTTAACATCAGTGACAGCTTGGAGTCTTTTGTGGTCGTTGTGGACGAGGCTCTCTGACGGTAAAGCTGCCGCTGAATATGTCTTGGACTTTATTTACTTCAGTTTTGAAGAAATACAAACAGTGTGGCACTCTATGGTTAATCTGTGTGGAGTAGCTGGTTCTCAAAAACTGAAGAGAAGAGTGAGGAAAGCCACCAAGACACCCAGACAACTCAGAAGAAGTTTTAGGCTTATGTGGCTTATTGGAGAAATTGTACACAGTGCAAGCTTTGCATTTAACAGCTCTGTGTATGGAAATGATTTAGAATTTAAAATTGTTTTTTGAATTGAAAGTCGTTCTGAATCGAGAATCTTTTTTATAAATTGAATGGTGATCACATGAATCGGAATGTTTTGTTTACCGCCATCGAACGTAGCATTCGTCTGTATGTTTATTTTGTGCTCAGCCTGGATGAACTGCAGAGTAATTGCCAGAAGAGCAGACAGCATAAAACACTGCTGGTGTTAGTCTGCAGGATTATTGTCCCTTGAAGGCCTTAATAATGATTAAAAATGTTCTCTTATGACCAGGATGACAGCTCACTGAGCAGCGAGGAGGAGGCAGAGATGAGCGAGCCCACATGGCTAACAGCTGATCTGGGAACAGTGTCGGACCTGAGCCCGTCGAGTCGAGGAGGAGACAGGATGCGCCACAGTCCTCAAAACTCTCACAACAAGGAGGATGACGGTAAGTACCGTGGCATTAAAATGTGGACACATTTTACACAGACATTTTGCTGGATACTTTATTTGCTGGACAGATGTGACAACGCTCACTCAGGTCTGCCATGTCAGTTGTCAGTGCTAACTTTAGATATATATAATATACATACAGTGAGGAAAATAAGTATTTGAACACCCTGCAGTTTTGCAAGTTCTCCCACTTAGAAATCATGGAGGGGTCTGAAATTTTCATCTTAGGTGCATGTACACTGTGAGAGACATAATCTAAAAAAAAAAAATCCGGAAATCACAATGTATGATTTTTTTATTTTTATTTTATTTGTATGTTACTGCTGCAAATAAGTATTTGAACATCTGTTAATATTTGGTACAGTAGCCTTTGTTTGCAATTAGAGGTCAAACGTTTCCTGTAGTTTTTCACCAGGTTTGCACACACTGCAGCGGGGATTTTGGTCCACTCCTCCATTGGGTATTGTATCACTTCCTGTTCCGGAGCACAGCGGTGTTTTTCTGTATCTGTTTAATCTGCGCAGTTAGATTGATCTAGTTATCTAGATTACGATTTGTTTCCCAGTGTAATCTTTACGTGCCTTAACTAAAGCACTTTTTCTGCTGAATCACCTCTAAATTATTTACACATTATTCACTTTGCGTGTTTTTAGGAATCCGCTAGCTTAGCGTAGCTACTAGCTCTTAGCCGATTTAGCATGGCGGCTTCTCCTGTCTCTCCCGCACTTTTCTGCTCTGGGTGTGAAATGTTTAGTTATTCCTCGGCCTCCTTTAGCAGTAACGGTACTTGTAATAAGTGTAGCTTATTCGTAGCTTTGGAGGCCAGGCTGGGCGAATTGGAGACTCGGCTCCGCACCGTGGAAAATTCTACAGCTAGCCAGGCCCCTGTAGTCGGTGCGGACCAAGGTAGCTTAGCCGCCGTTAGTTACCCCCTGGCAGATCCCGAGCAGCCGGGAAAGCAGGCTGACTGGGTGACTGTGAGGAGGAAGCGTAGCCCTAAACAGAAGCCCCGTGTACACCGCCAACCCGTTCACATCTCTAACCGTTTTTCCCCACTCGACGACACACCCGCCGAGGATCAAACTCTGGTTATTGGCGACTCTGTTTTGCGAAATGTGAAGTTAGCGACACCAGCAACCATAGTCAGTTGTCTTCCGGGGGCCAGAGCAGGCGACATTGAAGGAAATTTGAAACTGCTGGCTAAGGCTAAGCGTAAATTTGGTAAGATTGTAGCTCACGTCGGCAGTAATGACACCCGGTTACGCCAATCGGAGGTCACTAAAATTAACATTGAATCGGTGTGTAACTTTGCAAAAACAATGTCGGACTCTGTAGTTTTCTCTGGGCCCCTCCCCAATCAGACCGGGAGTGACATGTTTAGCCGCATGTTCTCCTTGAATTGCTGGCTGTCTGAGTGGTGTCCAAAAAATGAGGTGGGCTTCATAGATAATTGGCAAAGCTTCTGGGGAAAACCTGGTCTTGTTAGGAGAGACGGCATCCATCCCACTTTGGATGGAGCAGCTCTCATTTCTAGAAATCTGGCCAGTTTTCTTAAATCCTCCAAACCGTGACTATCCAGGGTTGGGACCAGGAAGCAGAGTTGTAGTCTTACACACCTCTCTGCAGCTTCTCTCCCCCTGCCATCCCCTCATTACCCCATCCCCGTAGAGACGGTGCCTGCTCCCAGACTACCAATAACCAGCAAAAATCTATTTAAGCATAAAAATTCAAAAAGAAAAAATAATATAGCACCTTCAACTGCACCACAGACTAAAACAGTTAAATGTGGTCTATTAAACATTAGGTCTCTCTCTTCTAAGTCCCTGTTGGTAAATGATATAATAATTGATCAACATATTGATTTATTCTGCCTTACAGAAACCTGGTTACAGCAGGATGAATATGTTAGTTTAAACGAGTCAACACCCCCGAGTCACACTAACTGTCAGAATGTTCGTAGCACGGGCCGGGGCGGAGGATTAGCAGCAATCTTCCATTCCATCTTATTAATTAATCAAAAACCCAGACAGAGCTTTAATTCATTTGAAAGCTTGACTCTTAGTCTTGTCCATCCAAATTGGAAGTCCCCAAAACCAGTTTTATTTGTTATTATCTATCGTCCACCTGGTCGTTACTGTGAGTTTCTCTGTGAATTTTCAGACCTTTTGTCTGACTTAGTGCTTAGCTCAGATAAGATAATTATGATGGGCGATTTTAACATCCACACAGACACAGATGCTGAGAATGACAGCCTCAACACTGCATTTAATCTATTATTAGACTCTATTGGCTTTGCTCAAAATGTAAATGAGTCCACCCACCACTTTAATCATATCTTAGATCTTGTTCTGACTTATGGTATGGAAATAGAAGACTTAACAGTATTCCCTGAAAACTCCCTTCTGTCTGATCATTTCTTAATAACATTTACATTTACTCTGATGGACTACCCAGCAGTGGGGAATAAGTTTCATTACACTAGAAGTCTTTCAGAAAGCGCTGTAACTAGGTTTAAGGATATGATTCCTTCTTTATGTTCTCTAATGCCATATACCAACACAGTGCAGAGTAGCTACCTAAACTCTGTAAGTGAGATAGAGTATCTCGTCAATAGTTTTACATCCTCATTGAAGACAACTTTGGATGCTGTAGCTCCTCTAAAAAAGAGAGCTTTAAATCAGAAGTGCCTGACTCCGTGGTATAACTCACAAACTCGTAGCTTAAAGCAGATAACCCGTAAGTTAGAGAGGAAATGGCGTCTCACTAATTTAGAAGATCTTCACTTAGCCTGGAAAAAGAGTCTGTTGCTCTATAAAAAAGCCCTCCGTAAAGCTAGGACATCTTTCTACTCATCACTAATTGAAGAAAATAAGAACAACCCCAGGTTTCTTTTCAGCACTGTAGCCAGGCTGACAAAGAGTCAGAGCTCTATTGAGCTGAGTATTCCATTAACTTTAACTAGTAATGACTTCATGACTTTCTTTGCTAACAAAATTTTAACTATTAGAGAAACAATTACTCATAACCATCCCAAAGACGTATCGTTATCTTTGGCTGCTTTCAGTGATGCCGGTATTTGGTTAGACTCTTTCTCTCCGATTGTTCTGTCTGAGTTATTTTCATTAGTTACTTCATCCAAACCATCAACATGTTTATTAGACCCCATTCCTACCAGGCTGCTCAAGGAAGCCCTACCATTATTTAATGCTTCGATCTTAAATATGATCAATCTATCTTTGTTAGTTGGCTATGTACCACAGGCTTTTAAGGTGGCAGTAATTAAACCATTACTTAAAAAGCCATCACTTGACCCAGCTATCTTAGCTAATTATAGGCCAATCTCCAACCTTCCTTTTCTCTCAAAAATTCTTGAAAGGGTAGTTGTAAAACAGCTAACTGATCATCTGCAGAGGAATGGTCTATTTGAAGAGTTTCAGTCAGGTTTTAGAATTCATCATAGTACAGAAACAGCATTAGTGAAGGTTACAAATGATCTTCTTATGGCCTCGGACAGTGGACTCATCTCTGTGCTTGTTCTGTTAGACCTCAGTGCTGCTTTTGATACTGTTGACCATAAAATTTTATTACAGAGATTAGAGCATGCCATAGGTATTAAAGGCACTGCGCTGCGGTGGTTTGAATCATATTTGTCTAATAGATTACAATTTGTTCATGTAAATGGGGAATCTTCTTCACAGACTAAAGTTAATTATGGAGTTCCACAAGGTTCTGTGCTAGGACCAATTTTATTCACTTTATACATGCTTCCCTTAGGCAGTATTATTAGACGGTATTGCTTAAATTTTCATTGTTACGCAGATGATACCCAGCTTTATCTATCCATGAAGCCAGAGGACACACACCAATTAGCTAAACTGCAGGATTGTCTTACAGACATAAAGACATGGATGACCTCTAATTTCCTGCTTTTAAACTCAGATAAAACTGAAGTTATTGTACTTGGCCCCACAAATCTTAGAAACATGGTGTCTAACCAGATCCTTACTCTGGATGGCATTACCCTGACCTCTAGTAATACTGTGAGAAATCTTGGAGTCATTTTTGATCAGGATATGTCATTCAAAGCGCATATTAAACAAATATGTAGGACTGCTTTTCTGCATTTACGCAATATCTCTAAAATCAGAAAGGTCTTGTCTCAGAGTGATGCTGAAAAACTAATTCATGCATTTATTTCCTCTAGGCTGGACTATTGTAATTCATTATTATCAGGTTGTCCTAAAAGTTCCCTAAAAAGCCTTCAGTTAATTAAAAATGCTGCAGCTAGAGTACTGACGGGGACTAGAAGGAGAGAGCATATCTCACCCATATTGGCCTCTCTTCATTGGCTTCCTGTTAATTCTAGAATAGAATTTAAAATTCTTCTTCTTACTTATAAGGTTTTGAATAATCAGGTCCCATCTTATCTTAGGGATCTCGTAGTACCATATCACCCCAATAGAGCGCTTCCCTCTCAGACTGCAGGCTTACTTGTAGTTCCTAGGGTTTGTAAGAGTAGAATGGGAGGCAGAGCCTTCAGCTTTCAGGCTCCTCTCCTGTGGAACCAGCTCCCAATTCAGATCAGGGAGACAGACACCCTCTCTACTTTTAAGATTAGGCTTAAAACTTTCCTTTTTGCTAAAGCTTATAGTTAGGGCTGGATCAGGTGACCCTGAACCATCCCTTAGTTATGCTGCTATAGACGTAGACTGCTGGGGGGTTCCCATGATGCACTGTTTCTTTCTCTTTTTGCTCTGTATGCACCACTCTGCATTTAATCATTAGTGATCGATCTCTGCTCCCCTCCACAGAATGTCTTTTTCCTGGTTCTCTCCCTCAGCCCCAACCAGTCCCAGCAGAAGACTGCCCCTCCCTGAGCCTGGTTCTGCTGGAGGTTTCTTCCTGTTAAAAGGGAGTTTTTCCTTCCCACTGTAGCCAAGTGCTTGCTCACAGGGGGTCGTTTTGACCGTTGGGGTTTTACATAATTATTGTATGGCCTTGCCTTACAATATAAAGCACCTTGGGGCAACTGTTTGT